>NC_045426.1:478253317-478558150 GCF_902635505.1 Sarcophilus harrisii
AGAATATGGATCATTTTGGAGAAATTGCAAAGCTCCTTTACTGACCCTGTTTTCCATGAAAACAAAAGTCTGTATTTTTAATACTAGCATTCTACTTTTGTTTGATTATATGTCAGAAAGACTTCAAATGCAACTGTCTCTGAATAATTAAACATTAGTACCACAGAATGAAATAGAGAATATATAGTGGCTATGGGGAGGTTGCAATATGTGTGGAACTCTGAAAAACAAGAGTAAAAGAAAGTATCAAGAAATCACAGAAGAGAGGATTCTAAGAAAATGAGATCAGAAAACTTTCTGCTCTCCAAATTTCTCCAACAGAAAAAGACAGAACATAAGTAATGTAGGGTGGTGGAGATAAATAAAAATCAAGATAGAACAGTTGTTCTTCTAATCTAAGACAACCTAAGAAGAGTCCAAGAAAGATATGATTTTCTGGGGCAAAGTTTCTGCCTAAATGAAAATGCAAAGAACTCTTGACCAATCAATAACAATAACAAGCCCTAGGGATCTGGCTTTAGGAAGCAACCTCAGTCTTAAGAGCCTCATAGATAATGTGGGCATCTTATGACCAAGTTGGAGAATATTGAAGGACCTTTCACTGTGAAGGGATGCCAACTGGGCATAGTCGCACTGGCTAGGATTTTTCTGGAATGGGCTGCCAATGTGTGTGGGGGGGGGGGAAGGAACTATCACACACCCTAGTGAATGTCATAAAAGAGGGGCAAGGATGCTCCTGGCCGTGGGTATTTGCTGGTGAGCAGAGTCCCTAGATTTGGTTCTAGGAAAGAGAGGACAATTGTAGTGGGATGGGAGGAAGGAAGGAGAGACACCACAGAGAGTAAAATCATGTATGAATAGTGACCCGCGGCTCAAAACTGTTGTTTAGGAGTGAAGAGAAAAACCCAAGATTGAGCCCCAGAACAGACCACAGAAAATAACATTAAAAAGAATCTTAGACTTGGAACATAATTCCTCATGCTTTGGGACTAGAACTTGAAAATGTCAAAAGCTAACAAAAATAAAATAAAGGAATAGGAAACCAAGCCTCTGAATAGAGTCTGATGGAATGAAACCATTCTCCCACTCAAGATAGATTGGAAAAATTTCAAGAAAGGTCACTCTCACTGGAGTGAAAAGGTGGTTCAGACCAGCTCAGACAGTGACTGGGAAAGACAGTGAGAGGGTCTTAATCATAACAGATCAGCAAGAAACCCTCAGTCCTGGCTCAGTAATGGATTAGACCAGTGGGGCAGTCTCCAGTTCCACAGTAAAAGGTAATTTGCCATCTAGAGGAACCAGATTGTTTCCCGGAGAGACAGGTAGGGTCACCTCTGCTATGAGAAATCACCAAACATAAAGGACTCATATATTCAAAGCCACATCTCACAGCTGCACACAAAGCTTGGGACAGCACCTCCTTTATCCTGGAGCTCTGCTCCTTAAAAGTCACACACAAAAAAGAAAATACAAAAAGAGAAAGGAAAGAAAATGATCAAGAAATAGAAAAGAACCTTAACCATAGAAAGCTACTATGATCACAGGGAAGACCAAAACACCAACTAAGATGAGGATAAAATGTCTACAGAGGAAATTGCAGAATGATATTATTTGGTGTCAAGCCCAAAGAAGCTTCTTAGAAGTGCTCATAAAAGACTTTTGTAGAGGGCCGCAGATAGTGGGGGAGCTCTTGGTAAGGTATAAGGCCCTTCAGCCCAGAGGGAACCTACTGACAATGTCTGGTTTGGCTCCCATTCTCTCCTAAGGATTTTTGGTCTTCCTGAAAAGTCAACGAGGGTGTGACCACCTGTGTTCTACTTGAAGCAAGGGATACTTACAGTAAAGAGAGGCATTTACATATCAATAGCTGAGTACTTATAGTTAGCCCTTGCTTAGTGTGATATGGTGATGTAATGGTTCTACAGTTGGCACATGCTCAATGTGCTCCAGTGATATAATTGTACTAAGGCATTTCAGGGCTGAGAGGACTTGAAATAAAAGGACTTCATCTTTGACCATCCTTGTGAGTCTCCTGCCTTCATCACTCCTCCACTAAGACCAAGGACTCAGGCTGGTCCCAAGGTCCTTCAGAGAGCTAGTCCAGACACTATATTTTAATCACCTTGGTGTGGGGGCTCTAGAAAACAATGGTATGTTTTGTCACCCCAACATGGGGGCTCTAGAAAGCACACTACATTTTGGCGCTCAATGTAGGGCTCAAGAAGAAAACCCAGCAATGTTTGAGAGCTGTTTGTGAGTAGGAGCCTCCCAGAATTCCTTCAATAACTTATGGGGAAGGAAAGGAAGAAGATACCCAGTAAGACTCTTTTAATCAGGGTAATTAAATGGGCCAACACATGAAAGGACGGAGCCAGGAAACTGATGAGAGACTTAAATATCTATTCTGACTACAATCCTCTTCTCAGTTTGATTTTCCTTCGTGACATCTCAGAAGATCAAGACCTGCCATAGTATCTCACCCTATAACCATCCAGAGGTGATAGTGCTGTTTGCATTTCTCAATGTGTAGACTCAGATAATAGCAAATGCACAAACTTAACATGCTGTAGGAGGAAAGGCATGGATGTTGGATTTTGTCTAATGCTTTTTCTGCATCTATTGAGATGATCATATGGTTTTTGTTAATTTGGTTATTAATATGGCCAATTATATTGATAGTTTTCCTAATATTGAACCAGCCCTGCATTCCTGGTATAAATCCTACTTGATCATAGTGTATTATCCTGGGGATGATTTTCTGTAGTCTTTTTGCTAATATCTTATTTAAGATTTTAGCATCAATATTCTTAGGGGAAAGGCTATTTAATTTTTTTCTGTTTTTCTATGGTTTGGGTATTAATACCATTTGTGTCTAAAGAAATTTGGTGGATTCCTTATTCCTATTTTATCAATAATTTATTACTGGGAAATTGTTCTTTAAATTTTTAAATTATTAAATCCATTGGGGTTTTTCTTAATTGTTTAATTGTTTCTATTTCTTTTTCTGAAATGGGATTTCAACAATTTTTCTTTTTTAGCTGGAAATCTAATTTTGGGGTAGATTCAAATTTCCACTTGGGGTTTCAAATTTATTGGCTTTTTAAAGGGTTACAAAAAATTTATTTTTCCTCTTTTCCTTTCTTGGTGGAAAGTTCTCCTTTTCATTTTTAAAACTACTAATTTCATTTCCTCCCTCCTTTTTCTAATTGGTTTACCAAAGGCATCTATTTTATTGGCTTTTTCTGAACCAACCTTAGTGTTAATTAGTTCAATAGTTTTTTACTTTAATATTTTTAATTTCTCCTTTTAATTTTAGAATTTCCAAATTTAGTATTTATTGGTTTTAATTTGGTCTTTTTTTGTTTTTTTTTGGCCAATTCATTAATCTTTTCTTTCTTTTTTTCAAGTAAGCCTTAAGGATATAAAATTCTCTTATTCTTGGCTGCATCCACAAATTTTGATTGACGTCCATCATTGTATTATCTTAGGAAATTATTAATTGTATCTATAATTTGTGTTTCCAATCATTCTTTAAGATGACATTGTTTAGTTTCCAATTACTTTTTGGTTTATTTCCCCCTAACTTTTTGTTGAATGAGTTCTTATTGCATCATGATCTGAAAGAAAGCATTTACTATTTCTGCTTTCTTGATTTTTTTGAGGTTTTATGTCCTCATATAGTCAATTTTTGAATAGGTTCCATGAACTGTGAAAGGTATATTCCTTTCTATCTCCATTCAATTTTCTCCAAAAGATCCAACATACCTAATTTTTCTAATATTCTATTTCTTTTTAATTTCTTTTTATTTGTTTTGTGGTTTGATTTGTCAATTCAGAGGCAAGGTTGGAATCTCCCACAACAGTTTTGTTGTCTATTTCTTCTTGCAATTCTCTTAACTTCTCCTTTGGTTGGATGCCATACCACTTGGGATATATTTTAAATTGATATGTTTTTGTTTTGCTATTTAAGGATGTGTTTCCCTTCCTTATTCTTTTAATTGTAAATTTTGCTTTTGTTGATCTGAGATAAGGATGGCTCCCTTTTTTGACTTCACCTGAAGATAATGGATTTTGCTCCAGCCTTTTTACCTTTTTCATATTATCTCCCTGTTTAAATGTGCTTGTAAACAAAATATTGTAGGGTTCTGACTTTGATCCAGTCTGCTATCTACCTCCTCTTTTGGGAGTTCATCCCATTACATTTCAGTTAAAATTACTAATTCTGTATTTCCTATCCTAATAACCCCAGATTATTTTCTTTTTTCCCTCCCCAACCCTTTTCCCCTTTTTGAATTTATGTACCCCACTTGCTTACACCCTCTTTAGAATCCTCCTTCCCCTTTGAATCTTTTCCCCTTCCTTCCCTTATTACTTTTTTTTTTCCTTTTCCTTCCCCTTTTTTAATGAGGCAAGGGGAAAATTTTCTTTAAAACAAATGTCAATTATTTTCTCTTTGAGCCAACTCTGATGAGGTAAGATTCAAAAATGTTTCCTCCCCCTCTAAATTCCCTCAGATATGTAAGTTTTTTGCCTCTTTGTGGGATGTGGTTTCCCTCTTTTTTCCTTCCCCCTTATTCTGCCATCATCCCTTTTCATATCTACTTCCCTTTTTATTTATATCAGTAAAATCAAATTTACATGTATTCTTTTTTGTATATCCACAACAGAAATACAATTCTCAAAGTTTTTTTACCTTTTCTGCATCTTTAGTCCTATGGTTGGAGATCAAATTTTTGTTTAGTTTTGGTTTTTTCCGAAACAAATAATTCATTTTTTCATTAAATTCCATCTTCTTCCCTGGAAGAAAATGCTCAACTTATGGATTTTATTTTATGCATTCCCAGTTTTTTGCCTTTCAGAATATCAGATTCCGGCCCTTCAATCCTTTAATGTGGAGGCCAAGATCTTGGGTATCCTTTTGGGCACCTCGGTTTTAAATTGTTTTTGTTGTTGTTGTTGTTTTTTGCTTGTAAAATTTTTTTCCTTAATCGTATTCTGAAATTTGGCCACAAATTTTTGGGGTTTTTTATTTTAGGGTCTCTTTCAGAAGGTGTTTAGAATTCTTTCAATGCCTATTTTACCTTCTGATTCTTTACATCTGGGGCAGTTCTTTTGGATTTCTTGTAAAATAGTATCAAACTCTTTTTTTCTCATAATTTTGGAAAGTCCAATTCCTGATTATCTATCCTAATATATTTTCCAAGTCTTTTTTGCAAGTAGATAATTCTGGTTTTTATCCAGTTTGTCATTTTTGTTTCTTATATTCTTGCTGTCTCAATGAATTTATTTCTATTTTTCAGTTTAATTTTTAAAAATTATTTTCTTCATTGCTTTTTTTATTACTTATATGTCCAATTGAGTTTTAAATGTATTGTTTTGCTCTGTGAATTTTTTTTCCATTTCACTAATTTTTTTTTTAGTGAATTATTTTCTTTTTCCAATTTACATATCCTACTTTCTTGAGAGTTCTTTGTCTTTTCCAATTCACAAATCCTACTTTCTAGTGAATTTTTATTTTTCCAATTCACAATTCTTACTTTCCTGAGATTTTTTTTTACTTTTTCCAATTCACAAATTTTGTTTCCCTGCCAGGGAATTTTTTATCTTTTCCAATTCGTATTTCAGGAAGTTGTTGCTCTCTTGTAAAGCTTCTCTTTCCTTTCCCCATTTATCTTCTAACTCTCTTTTGAGACTTTTAATGAGAGCATCTTCTATGAGAGCATCATGTAAAAGGGGATAGGTGACATTCCCCTTTGTGGTATTGTCTGTTGTCTGTTTGCTATTAGTCTCTTCAGGTTTGCTGACCTGCTCTTTTTCTGCATAGAAGCTGTCAATCGCTCTTTTCATCTTTTTATTCATGTTTTAAAGCCTTTAGGGTATGCCTCCTAGGCAAGGGGGTTACCAGCTTCCTCTGCAGAACAGGAGAGATGTAAACCGGTTTCTGGCTCTGAGGTATGGGAGTGCTCTGAGTGAGAGTTTTCCCTTCCCCCAACAGGAGGTGGATTGAGCACTGGCCGAGCTATCAAAGTGCCCAGTTGGGCGGTGTGGGTTAGTGAATGCCCTAGGCTAGAGACTAAGGGGTGAAAGTGTCACTGCCCCAGGCCAGAGCCTCTTGTGGGGCTGTGGGTATTAGCAGCTGACCAAAGACCACCGATTCTACCGGAACTCTGCCCGGAAGTCTCTGCCCCATGCCAATCGGCCCTGCGAAAGCTCTATGGCCCCAAGCCGAGCCCCCACTGTGCAGATTAGAGGCTAATCTGGGCTATGCCCTCCAGATGTACAAGTTCGCAACTGCCCCAAGAAAAAGCCCAGTACTCCAAGTTAGGGCTGCGAGCTTGCGCTGAGATCTGTGCTCTCACTTTCGATTTGAGGTTCTTCTAGGAAACTAATTTCTCTCCCAGTCTACGCTAATCTCCCCCCTGGCCCCAGAACAAACCTTTTTTGGCGAGACTGCAGATTTTCTTCTGCTGGTGAGTTGTTATACTTTTTATCTTTATGAATTGTAGCAGTCAAGACTATTTTTGAGGCTCAATATAATATTGATAAAGAGGGTAAGAGAAGAGCTTAGAAAGTCGCGTGTGCCTTCTCCGCCATCTTGGCTCTGCCCCTCCAAGAGGTCCGTTCTACAAGTCTGAGTTAGACCTCCAGCAGCCTCTGGCAGGTGACTCCAGTATCACAATAGACTTTAAAAGGCAAATAAGAGAGTTAAAAGAATGAGAAAAGAAACAAGAAGAGTCAACAGCTTGGAAAAGGAAAATTGAGAGAAGAAAACAATTATTTAAAAAGTACAGTTGGCCAAATCTAAAAATAAATCCAATGAAGAAATCAATTTCCTAAAAACACAATAGGCCAAATGTTAAAAAAAAAAATACACTGAAGAATATAAGACCTTAAAAAGTAGAATTTAAAAAATGGAAAAAGAGATATAGAAAGTAACTGAAGAAAATCACACATTAAAAACTAGAATGGGGCAAATGGAAGCTAATAATTCTATGAGACTTTGAGAATCAATCAAACAAAAAAAAATGAAAAAATGGAAGAAAATGTAAAATACCTCATTGGAAAAGTAACCAACCTGGAAAACAGATCCAAGAGAGACAATATAAAAATCACTGGTTTACCTAAATGCCATGACCAAAAAAACAACAACAACAACAACAACAAAAAAAAAAAACAAAGAGCCTGAATAGCATTCTTCAAGAGATCATCCAGAAAAACTTCCCTGATATACTAGAACTGGAGGGGGAAATAGTCATTGAAAAAATCCATCAATCACCTCCAGAAAGAGATCCCACAAGGAAAATCCCAAGCAATAATGTTGCAAAACTCCAAAACTACAACCTCAAGGAAAAAAATACTGCAAGGTACCAAACAAAAACAATTCAAACATCAAGGAACAACAGTCAGAATTACTCAGGGTCTGGCAGCTTCTACATTAAAGAATATGGAATACCATATTCTGAAAGATAAAGGACTTGGAATTCCAACTAAGAATTAATTACCCAGCTGACTGAGTCCCATTTTTCAGGGGAGCAGATGAATCTTAAATGAAATAAGAGATTTTCAATAATTTCTATTGAAAAAACTTGAGCTACACAGAAAACTTAGTCTCCAAACACAGGACTCAAGAGAAACATAGAAAGCTAAACAGGAGAAAAATATATTATTTAAAGGTTAAACTGTTTACATTCCTAGATGGGAAAATGATATCTGTAATTTTTGAGAGCTGATATCTGTATTGGGGCAGTTAGAGAGGACATACATGGACTGAGGATTTAGATATGAATAGACACTGATGTGATATCAAAGAAAATGACTTTAATGAAAAAGAGTATGAAATTATTGTACTAGGAGAAGACAAAAGGGGAGGGAAAATGGGACAAAATAGATTATATGAAGAGGCACAAAAGACCTATTAAAATAGAGGGGGAAAATGGAGGGGAATGAGCATTGTTTGAAATTTAATCTCATCAGATTTGGCCTAAAGAAAGAACATAATCACTCAGTTGAGTATGGAAATTTATCTTATCGTGTAAGGAATAGGAGAAGGGAAAGAAAAAGAAAGAGCTGGATAGAAGGGAGAACAGAAATACTAGGAGAAAGGGATAAGAGAATGGAAGAGGGATGATAGAAGGGAGGAAAAGAAGAGGGCAGAGGAAGAGGGTTTTGTTAGAAACAAAACACTACTAAGGAGAGACAGGTGGAAAGAAAACAAAAGTATATACAGACATGAGATGGAAGGAAATATAGACCTGGTAATCATAATTCTGAATGTGAATAAAATGAACTCTCCCACAAAATGGAAGCAAATAGCAAAGTGGATTAAAAAAACAGATCCTACAATATGTTTTTTACAAGAAACACATTTGACACAGAGAGATATATGCAGGATAAAGGTAAAACACTGGAGCAGAATTTATTATGCTTCAGCCAACGCAAAAAAAGCAGGGGTAGCAATTCTGAATTCAGATAAAACAAAAGTAAAAATAGATCTAATTAAAGAGATAGGGAAGGAAACTACATTTTGTTAAAGAGTACCATAGAAAATGAAGTAGTATGATACTAAATGTATCATATGCATCAGGTGGTAGAGCATCCAAATTCTAGAAAAGAAGTTAAGCAAGCTACAGGAAGAAATAGCAAAACTATGTTAATGGGGGATCTCAATCTCCCTCTCTCAGAATTAGATAAATCTAACCACAAAATAAACAAGGAAGAAAACAGGGAGTTTAATATAAACCTAGAAAACTTACATGTGATAGACTTCTAGTAAAAATTGAATAGGAACAGAAAGGAATACATCTTTTTCTCAGCAGTCCATGGCATTTACACAAAAATTGACCATATATTTAAGCATAAAAACCTCACAATCAGGTTGTGCAAAATGCAATGCAAAATTGGCAAATGAAAAAGGCAAAAGTAGTAAATGCACCCTTTTCAGACCACAGTGTAGTAAAAATTATATTTGATAAAACGCCAGGGAAAGATAGAGTAAAAACCAATTGTAAATTAAATAATCTAATTCTAAAGAATGAATGAATCAAACAATAAATCATAGAAACAACTGATAATTTCATCTAAGATAATGGCAATAATGAGACAACATACCAAAACCTATGGGATGCAGCCAAAGTAATTCTTAGGAGAAATTTAACATCTCTAAATAGTTACATGAATAAAATTAAGAGAGGATCATTAAATTGTGCATGCAACTAAAAAACCTAGCAAAAGAACAAATTAAAAATTCCTAATTAAATACCAAATTAAAAATTCTCAAACTTAAAGGAGAGATTAATAGAATTGAAACTAAGAAAACTATTGTGCTAATTGATAAAACTAAGAATTAGAATTCTGCTTTTCAGTGAGTTCATTATTTTCATTAAGTTTCAAGCCTCTCTTCTACATTGTTTATTCGCTCTCTAAGTTTTTGCTCAGGATATCTCAGTTCACTCCTTATCTCTTTTTCAGTATGTTAATTCACATTTTACTTTTCCAATCTAGCATCTTTTCTGATATTCCATTTGCAGTTATGACTGAATTGTTTTCTTCTTCTAGAATCTTATCCTGGATTTCTCTTAACTGGTAGAAATTCTTCATTGTCTTTGGAAATTATTTTTGCTCATTTTTTTTTTTCAGTATCTTCATTAGAGATGGCTAATAAAGATTCCCTCCATCCTAATCCCAACCCTACTCCCACCCCACAATTTCTGCAATTGGCTCTGCAATTGCTAAAGCTGTTGTCACTCAAGTTTTTTCAAACAAAGCCTAGAGAAAAAGAGCTGAGAACTCTGATCAGCCATTGAGAGCTTTAGGCCCTTCATTTACAGAAGATCATGAAATCTTGTCTGAGAAAATCTTCTGGTCCATGTTCTCTCTATAGGAATCTAAGTGGAATGGATACACAGAGTCAAGTGATCTTGGACAATAGTGGTATAATCTCAGATTTGATTGATGTGGGGAAGAGGCCAAATCCTGATGATCAATTTCCCACTATCTCCCTTCAGCCTTTTTAGGGACCAGGGTGCGCCAAGAGCTAGAGGATGGTTAACTTTACCTTTAGATATGGGTTGACAGGCAGTCAACTAACATCTATCAAGCACCTGCTATGTACCAGTTACTGTGCAAAGTTTTTGTTGTTTGTTGTTGGCCTTCATTCTTGAAGAGGACCATGACATTAGAAAGGTGATGCTTTGACATGCAAGTAAATTGGATTTAAGTGAGTAGAGCCTGTGCAATGTTACTTTCCTCACTTTCCCCTCCAGAGTCAGTTGGATCCAATGGCCAGGTATAGATTAGGACAACTGGGGATGGTCCTGAATGGAACGAGAGACGTTGGGCTTTTTAAGCAAGGTCTTCAACAGTTTGATTGAAGGTTTATCCATTCAATTATTAAGACTAGGTAGCAGTTGAGGCAAAGAATCTCCTCTTTATATCTATATCTATCTATATCTATTTATGTCTATATATAACTATATCTATATATCTCTAACTATAAGATTTAGCTCAAAGAGAGAATAGTAGACATTTGGAGTTTAATACAGAAACTTGTCTCATCCTATAGGGAAATAGGAGTAGAAAGGGTAAAGGAAAGGGGGAGGTAATAGAAGGGAGAATCGAAGTAGAAGGGGAAAGGGATAAGAAAAGGGGGAGGGGGCTGTAAAAGCAGAGGATAGATTGAGAAGAGGTGGTGTTCAGAAGCAAAACATTGGTGAGGAGGAAAAGGGGGAAAGAGAGAAACAAAAGAGTATAGAAAAGGAAGTAATGTAAAAAAGTGTAAAAAGACTGGAAAAGAATAGTATAAGCCAGGTTATAAAAGGCTTTGAAAACCAAACAGAAGTATAAAGATAATTGTACCTACAGGAGATGATGAGATCACCAAGTGAAGATAGATAAATAAAAGAGGATAGGGATTGAGACAGAAAAACTATTGGATTTATCCATAGTCAGAGAGCATGGATTTAATGAGTCAGAGGTGGGAAAAGAAGTCTAATGCTTAATTTTGAATAATAAAACCAAACTATTCTTTAAAGAAATAAATGTTTAATCAAATGCAAATTTAATTTCTGTCCTTCTCAGTGGGATGCTCCTAAGAAAGTCTGTTTTATATAAAATCTATTGCAGCTTTAAAGGGTGTTCCAAATGTTTTAGGGCATTTTGTGCCTTAATTTCAGAAATATAAGTGTTATGAATCCACAGAACCCATCATTTGAAAACTAAATCATTTAAATTTGTTTTATACTTATTTAGTTTCATGGATTTCTAGTAATTTAAAAATTTTAACAAGATGGGATACCCCATCATTATCAGGTACATGCAAGTTTCAGATGATATTTTCTTAGACTAGTGGATCAGAAGAGATTTTATATTTATTTATAAGTATATATATACATGCATTTTATATATATGAAATTTAGTTCATTAAACATTTCCCAATTATATTTTTAAAATAACATTAATTTATTTTTTTTTAATTTTGAGTTTTAAATTCTTTATCTCTCCTTTTCCTTCCCCCATCCTTAGAGAAGGCAAGCAATATATTGATTATACATGTGAAGTCATGCAAAATATATTTCCACATTAGCAATGTTGCAGAAGAAAACACACACACACACACACACACACACACACACACACCTAAACACACACAAGAAAAATAAAGTGAAAAAATACACTTATCTAAACTCACCAGTTCTCTTTTTGGAGATGGATAGCATTAATACAGATCTTGGTTGGCCATCTTGGTTATCTAATAGCATCTTCATTAGACTTTAGTCCTGTGGGGTCATATCAAACTGTCATGAATGCATCAAAACCTAATTCTTTGTGTGGTTCTAAGGTGAGGATTACAAATGCAATCTTTCATGTCATTGAATAGCAGCTAATAAAATTTTTCACTAAGTTTGAAAACTGACTAGAGCAATCTATAGCTCGTCTATAGCTTCTATATCTATATTTTCTATCTATAGCTTTGCTATAGATATATATAGAGAGAAATATATATATATATATATATATGCTATAGCTATCTATAGCAAATGTGAATCCATAGCTTCAGCAATCATGTTGAATTTTAATCAGAAACCTATAATATTATTTATAAATGTTAAATTTACTTTTTGTAAGTTTATAGCATTTTTACTTTTGAAGTTATTAAAGATTTAAAATGCATTAATATTTGGAGACACCAATATTTTGCTTATAATTCAGTTACTTCCTGTTATAAAAGTCATTCACTTATTTATTAAACAGCCATTTTAAATAATGTTATACATAAGAAAAATCAGTGTTCAAGAAAAACCAAAAATCAGTCAGAGATGGAAAAAGCAGATGTATTTTTATTGTTTGAGGTGTTGGTAAATAAACTCCTCTACTAGGATGTGTTTGACATCATTTCTTGTTTAAACATTATTTTTAAAAGCTATACTGGATCACCTTAGATTTCCTCTAAACTAAGTAAAGTCAGTGTAGCATAAGCATTTGAATGGTGGCATTAGTGTTAGGAAGAAAGTATTTCAGATTACTAAAATTATTTTCTTTTTCTTGATTGTTTTTCAGAAACCAAAGGTCAGAGCCTTAGACTCTGATGTAGTAGATAGGTCTCTATATTCAGTACCATAGAGGATATTTCTCTATATAGTAGTTTGATTTTTTTCATCTGGAAAATGAAAGTGGGTAATAATACATTTGAAATTTGGCTGTGTACCTTGATATCCATAATGATAAATGATGCAAAAATGCATAGATAAGTAGGAAATCTGAATTTTGTTTCCAACTAAAGAATAGCTATATGCTCTCCCGGCCTCTCCCCACCCATACCAAATGTGGACTGGGGTTAGAATGCTTGCATTAATCTGCCATTATTAAAAGCTATTGAACTACTAGCCCCAGCACTACCCTATAATGACAACATTTAATATCCTGCTTGTGCTTGCATTGTCATTTACTCTATGTGCTGTGGTCAATTAGTGAAGTCATTTTGAATCTGAAATGTCATGAAAGAATAAACAAAGAGCAGACTACATTGAGGAGCCTGGCAAAGCTCCTACTAACTCATGTGCCTAAATGGATACTTGCTTTAGCTTCCATTGATAAAATATTGTAATGATTATTCATGTTTCAGCTTTATCAGTGCCATAGTATTCCACCTGCTACTGGTGTTTGTTTTTGGAGTCAGGCTGAAAAACTCAATGTGTTTTCCTTGTTCCTTGTTAATATTATTATTATTTTTTTAATTTTCTATTTTCCCAGCTAAAGTGGTTGATATGGATGGAAACTGCAGAAGCCAGTAGGGTGGCAAAGCACATGGTCCATTGTTTAGGGTACTGTCTTCAAGTGTATGTTTTGTTTAATGAAGTGGAGGATATGTGCTGCCTCAGTGAGCACTTTCAGCTGATTGATTTCCCCAGCTGGCAAAACCATGACTGTCACAAATGTCCTTGTGGGTTTTGTTTTTTTTTTTTTTTTTTTTTTTTTTTTTTTTGCAGCTGGGACAAACATTTGGACATAATTCTTTTTTCAGAGACATTAGGTTTGGGCCATAATGATTTGTAAAGAACTTAATTCTATCATCATGACTCACCTTAATCAGTAGATTAAATCTCCTGTATTATTCTTTAGTCTAGGACATTTTGTTTTGTTTTGTTTTCTTTATGATCTAAGTAATCATTTTACTTCTATTGTTTCAAAATGAGACTTACCCTGTGCAAATATTGGCATTATTGCAAAACCTTAAAATGGAATTGGATTTGTTTAAAGTCAATAAAGGACTAGAGATCATTAAATTCTTCCATTCAATATTAATCATCAAATTGTAATAACACCTTATATTTGTAAAGGATTTTAGAGTTTTTAATATGCATTCACAAACATCTCATTGGTATTATAGGAGAATATGATGATAATGCAAATATTATCATTCTTATATTAATAAAGTTACTGTTATTAATTGTGCTATTCATTAATTAATATTAATAATGATAATGGGATTATATTAAATCCAAGGGGTATACTTATCCTTGAGTCTTCTATATGTTGATATTTTGACTTGTTTTCCATTTTTATTTTTCCACTAGAATGAGGGATATTGAGAGAAACAAGATAAATGCATATAAATTGAAAAATTAAAGTTAATGGTTATAAAAAAGATATAAGGGGAATTTTATTATTTTTTATTAAATATTATTATTTTTTTTTCTGAGGCAATTGGGGTTAAGTAACTTGCCCACAGTCAGACAGCTAGAAAATGTTAAGTATTTGAGACCAAATTTGAACTCAAATCTTCCTGACTTCAGGACTGGTGCTCTATCCACTGTGCCACCTAGCTGCCCCAATAATTTTTTATTAAAGCTTTTTATTTTCAAAACATAAGCATGGATAATTTTTCAACATTGACCCTTATGTTCCAAATTTTCCCTCCTTTTCTCCCACCCCTTCCCTTAGATGACAAGTAATCTATGTTAAACATATGTAATTCTTCCATACATATTTCTCTAATTATCATGCTGTCAAGAAAAATAAGATAAAAAAATAAGAAAGAAAAAAAAGTGCAAGCAAACAACAAAAAGAGGGAAAATGATATGTTGTGATCCATATTCAGTTCCCACAGTCCTCTCTCTGGATGTAGATGGCTCTCTTCATCATAAAACCATTGAAACTGGCCTGAATTATCTCATTGTTGAAAAGAGCCATGTCCATCAGAATTGATCTTCATATAATCTTCTTTTTGTAGTGTACAATGATCTCCTTATTCTGCTCATTTCTGCTCATGAACATCAGTTCATGTAAGTCTCTCCAGACCTGTCTGAAATCATCCTGATGATCGTTTTTTATAGAACAATAATATTCCATAGCATTCATATACCAAAACTTATTCAACCATTCTCCAATTGATGGGCATCCACTGAGTTTTTAGTTTTTTGTCACTACAAAAAGGACTGCCATGGGGGGAAAAACTTTTTAAACACCTATAATTTTAAAAAATGAAGTTAATAAAACATAAGGGGAAAAATTGTATCTTCTAATAAAATGCATTCTTACTTTGTCATTAATTTTATAGGGACAAATATGAAATTAAAGCTACTATATTTTAACACTTCATTTCCTCAATGCTTTATTTTTATGAAACACATATTTCCTCCTGAAATATAATTGTTGCTTAGTACTAAAGGTATTTGCTCATGTAGACCAAGTATTCAAAAAATTATGTCATAATCTGTCATTCTTATCTTTAGATTTGTCCCTGGGATCTTTCCTTCTTAAATTATTTCACTCCATATTCTCTTCAAACTGTAACACCCAATGGCTCCCCTATTTACATAATACACCCTTTTGATCTCTGTGCCTTGATTCATCTTTCTCTGAGTACCTGAAATACCTTCCTCCTTTTTTTTCTTGTCTTCTTCATTCCCTTCTACTGACCCCTAAAATTTAAACTCCTGCCCATCCTTTAAAACCCAAGTAAAATTCCACCTCCCCTAGGAAGCCTTTCCCCTAGCTTCTCTCCTCGTTCCTAATGATTTTCTTTCCTCAAGCTTGCCATAGTTGCATGGTGTAATGGAAAGACTAGAAATAAAATACCCTCTTGTTTAAATCCTGTCTCTGATATTTAGGAACAGCAACTTCCTTTGCCTTCCTTCATCTATCTTCCCTACCTACCATTCTTATTTTACAAGATATGAAGTCATAAGAAAGTCACAATCTTCCACTCCTTAGTTTCCTCATCTGTTTTTTTTTTTTTTTTTAAGGAGCGATAATAATAGGACCACAACCTATATTAATAGGACTGGGAGTGAGGTGGGGTGCGGTAGAGGAAAGGATTTGTAAAGCTTAAAGTGCTATGCAAATGAGTTACTTTTCTAGCAGTATGCAAACAAGTCCAGTGCAATTACTATGCATTATATCACATTATCATTAATTGTTTAATGTAGTTAGACTGTCTTCCACTATTATTACTACCATGATAGCCACCATTTATTTTATATAGTTTTTTAAGCTTGAAAAACATTGTTCATATATTATCTACTCTATCCTCACAAAACTGTGAGAGAAATGCTCTTACCATTTTGATTCATCAAAAATTGCTAATTTCAAAAATTTCCCATTTATACTTTAAAGTGAATATTTCTGATGATTAAAGAAAAAAAACTGCCCATGATTTCATAGGTTTCTGTACTTTACCTTAAAGTTTTTGTTGCTTCCTACAGGCCAAATGTCATTTGTGTTTTATGGATGGGAAAACTGAAGCTGAGAGAATTTAAATCATTTGTCCAGGTTACCCAGCTAGCAAGTGTCTTGAGGCGAGATTCAAACTAAAGGCCTTTACTCTATCCACTATACCATCTGACTGCTACTGAATAAGCATCAAAGGAAGCATCAGGTTAGAGAGAAGTTAAAAGAGATTATGGCAACAGCTTCACCTTGGTCAAAGGAGCCATTGAGATGAATACTGAAACTTCAGAAGTAGATCCAACTACAACAAATATTTTTAAACCCTATCCTATTTGCAAAGAATTATGCTACACTGGAGATAAAAATAACAAAAAACCAGCATAGATTACCTTCAAAAATTAAGGGATTGAACAGTAATCTAAGAAAACACACACCCCACAATTATATGTACATATTGTTATGATTCTGATATTAGAATGATCTTGCAAAAATATTTTGGTAAGTTTTCCTTTATTAAGGAACAATGAAAGTTTGTGCTTATCTCTTCTCAGCTTACATAACCAACAAGGATTTTTTTAGATCATGATGGAGAACATAATATAGCAGCATTGAAAGATCACTGGATTTGAGGTCAGAGGATACGGATTTAACTCCTTTTTCTGTACCTTATCTGCATGATCTCAAGAAAAAATTGTGAAACTTTTCTGAACCTTAATTTCTCCAGTTGTATAATCAGTCTAATACCTTGCCCAGCCCTCCCTTACTTAAATCCAATTCACTTTAATGTCATAGCATCTCCACCCTGATATCATGGTTCTGTTTGAGAATAAAGGATAAACAGAAACAATTCTTGCTATTTAGTATCTTTGGAATCAGTGGAAGTAATATGTGTATATGGTGAACAATATATAAATTATTAATACTGAACATATCTTCCTTGTGACCATTATTAGCTTGCATTTGTACTTATTTCCATCGAATTCACAATAATCTTTCTAGTCACCCAAATAAATGTCAGAGGCATCCTTCTGTTTCACCTCCCATGTCAAATTAAAAGTTTCCAAGTCTTTTTAAATGTCACATTATATCTGGCATCCATGTCTTCACCATTCACAAATAATTTATATCATTGATGTGGTGCTAGTAGTAGTAGAGAAGTGTGAAAAGTGAGGTGGGTAATCTCCTCTGGTCAGCACAGATCCAACACAAAAGAATCTGTGAACCTGAAAAGTCTGAATGGCAAAAAAGGAAAGTTTATTGTTCACTAAGAAGGTGCTTTCTTAGTAGACAAATTCCTAATGAGGAATTTGGCAAAAGTATGTTTAACAGTCTCCTAGTTATATGAGGAAAATTTTGATCTGGGGCTGGGAGTTGTTTGGACTAATCAATAAAGGATCATCAGACAGAGATCTCCAATTGAATTGAAAGCTTTTCCCAGAGTCTGGGGACCCCCTGAAGGAGATCTGGGCCACCCCCAAAAGACCAAAAGACCTGGGGGGTGAGGGGGTAATTTGACCAAGATCTCCAATTGAATGAAGCCATTTAATTTGGGAAAGGCTTGTCTGGGAAGATAACCTTTTCCCATGAGAGAGCCTGAGACCTCAAATCTCCCTTACAGGAGACACAATTTCAGGGTTCACACACATACACACACACACACACACACACACACCCTCATCATTACCTCTGGTCTGGACTATTGTAAGAGTTTCTTAATTGACCTCCCTGCTATCAGTCTTTTCATACTACAAATCATTCTTTAAACAGCAACCAAAATAATTTTCCTAAAAAAAAAAAAAAATTGCCCCAGAATCTTCAGCAAATATAAACTCTCCAGTTTGGCATTTAAACCCTTTATAATATGACCTTACCCTTTATTTCCAGACATATTTCACATTTACTACCCTTTAGGTACTCTGTATTTTTGTGCTATTTTTCATAATTCTTATTCCAAATCCCACCTTTATATTTTTGTATAGGCCATCCCTCATGCCTGAAATGAAATCCCCTGTCTCCTTTCCTATGTTAATTGAATTAGAATTATTGAATTTACTAATGACCTGGGTGGGGACATTCTACAAATGTCTAATTATTCTCCACACAAAGATAAGGGGTCTATATTTAAATGCATTCTTCAATTTTTGACCTCCTTGCTTCATGCTTTAAACAATCAAGGTATTGTGTAGGTACTATAGGTGTTAAGAAATCATTGAATGGTTTGGGGAGATGGGGCAAGGGAAGAAGGAACCCTTCAGCATAGTTAACCAACCACATAGTGTAGGAAATAAAAAGAAATTAGAAAAACTTGTCTACTGTCTTTCCTGCTCTACCTGTTTATAAGTCTAGTGGCAATAGTGAGATCATTCCTAGAATAGTTTTTAATAGTTTTGGAGTATAGAAAATTGTGAAATTGTTTTAGGAAATTTAGGAGTATTTAGGAATTTAGGAGTATTAGGAAGTTGCTGAATCTACCTTGCTCCAACCTTATTCTGATTGCTTAAAACAAACCAAACAAACAAAAACTTAGATTATTGCTCCAAGTTATTGCATATTAATAATTTTATTTTAACATTGTTCACTTTAAAATACATTTTTCTAGCAATTTTTAGTGATATGTTAAAAGACAGGTATAATGAATATCTGACATTTGCTAGTAAAAATTCAATTATTTATACATAAAGCAAATTGTTTTATAATCAGTCATTTACAACCTGCTAGTCAGTCTGGTCAAGTGGCCAGGGTGGAGAACTCCAGTCAACCAGACCTGAGTTCAAATGCTGCCTCTGCCTCTGATAATAGCTAGCTGTGTAATCTTAAACAAGTCACTTAAACACTTAATATAGCAGAAATTCTCTAAAATTCTTTAAGGAGTGGCTGTTTCCAATGTGCATTGGTAGTTAATTCACCAATTACTTCCCTGTATCAATGAAATCCTAAGTCTTTTTTTTTTAATTATTGATTCTATAGTGGGGAAGCAATATCACTTAATTAAATAAAAATCACCTAGCATGGACTCTATGCAAAGCATACAGAGTTTAATATTGTGAATCCATATTTACATTTTAATTTCTAAATAGTACTTAATAAATAACATTTGAATAATTGTTAATATTTAAACCATTCTCATGATCTTTGTCTTTCTAAGTCTGCATTAAAAAGACAATTTTTTTTTAAACATGGAAGAAGGAGAGATTAGATTTGTTCTGCATGGTCTTAAAGGGTAGAAAGAACAATATTGCTCAGTCCTTGAATAGTCTACAGGATTATAAATTTCAATAGGTAGTGTGAGTTTATTTTCCTCCTTATATTTCATATTGATTTGAAGTGATTTAATTTTTCTTTAAGGCTGTTTTATGATAATTCTGTCAACTTGTTTATGTTGATTAAGTAAGTGATTGGAGTTTGTTGGGGGTTAAAGGTACGAAGTTGGAATCAAAATTTTTATCTTCAGCCTAATTTCATAAAAATTAAATAACAGTGGCAGGCAATTCTGTTTTCTTTTTGCATGGTACATTTAAAAGAGCAAATGAACTTGGGAATTAAAGGTCCTGGCATTAAACCACATCTCTGACACTTTCTACCTCTGTGATTTTTGTTAAGTGACAGTGTAATGCAGGAGAAACTAAAGCAAGATAGAGATTAGAGAGTTTTTAATATTTTATTTGGATTTCTGAGAGGGAAAGATTGTGCTAAGGG
This sequence comes from Sarcophilus harrisii, assembly GCF_902635505.1. NCBI lineage: Eukaryota > Metazoa > Chordata > Mammalia > Dasyuromorphia > Dasyuridae > Sarcophilus > Sarcophilus harrisii. Next base: position 478,273,181 of record NC_045426.1, read on the forward strand.
CATGATGCCCCCAAAGCTGATGTCCAAAGCATCCAGCAGCTAATGTGTGCTTCTCATGAAGTTTTTATGCACATGGCTCCAAGTTACTAGGGGGTAGACCAAGGCAAGGGCAGAGTCAGACCACTGAGAGCCAGAACAGACTATCAGTCTGGTTCAGACAGGGTGGAGGGAGGCACTGGACATTCTGATAAGTAGGAAAGATCTGGAGTCATGATGTCTAAGATAGAAGATTTTTCTTATCTGGATCATGATGATAAGGGGGGAGTGGGGAGATGGGGAGGGAGGTATGTTGCAACCAGGCAGAACTATTCAGGGAATAAGGTAAAACAATTAGGGAAACTGAGGTAGAATAATCAAAGGAAACTGTGGCACAACAACAGCCTCTCTGGATTGTGTCATGTATAAAAGGAGGTGATTGGATTAGATACCCTCTTTGTTTCCTTCTGACTTTAAAGCTATTATCTATGATCTTGTGAATTCAATTAAAAATCACTTGATTTGGTATATAATGTTTTTCTTTTGAGATTTTTAGGGCAGAAGACCTTTGGGAAGGAAAAAGGAAATATTTTATGATCTTTCTGGTGCTATGCTATGAAATTTTTAGACTCTTTTATTCTCCTTATTGTGAAGATTGATCTACATAAGTTAAATGTCATCAAACAATGGTGATAATCTGTGTCAATGTCTGTTCTTTTTTCCATTTCACATTTTGATATTTTTTCATTATTCACTTGATAATTTGATATTAATTTTGATCTTTGTCTTAATAAGGTGATTTTTCAACTGCTGAACTGTCATTTCTTTTTTAAAATAGTATTATTCCATGTCTGGTGTCTCTTGGACTTCTTGGAAAAAAACATTTATGATACAGTCATGAGGCTTTGACAAACTATAAATCTTTGGTCTCTCATTCCCTCACTTTTAAAACTTTTTCAATGTATTTTTTCTCTTTCTTCCTTTTACCTTTACATTGGACTCACTTGAATTTTAAAGTTTACATTTATTTAATTTAGAGTAATGCTTATTGCTACAAAATATTCAAATTCCTTTACTTGTATATTCAAAGTTTTCCATAATCTGGAGTCATTCTTTGTTTGCAGTCCTATTCATGTGGTTTTCCTCCATTTAATCTATGACCTAAATAAATTGTAATATTCTGTCTTCCTGTTTCCATTCTTTTACTCCTCCTACTCTTAATTGCCAACATCCTACTCCTGCCCATTCTTAAAAACCCAGATCAAATGACTCTATATTCTCTTATAGTTATAATGACTTTCTGCTCTCCAGCATCAAGCACTTCCCTAATGCAATTACTATTACCTGTTTTATATCATATTCTCCTATGAATTCTAAGTTCCTTGATGACAGGAATTCTTTCTTATTCAAACTTCCTATCTCCCCAGAGATCTAGTTCAGAATTGTACACACAAAGGGCATTTTATAGAGATTTGTCATCTACAAACTAATGATTTGCAAGCCTGGAGTAATAGGAGAAAATATATATTTTTTAAGATGTTTACTTCAGGTAATATACTATCTTTCCAAGAAATGGTCATCCAAATGATTCTTAATAGTATTTCCTTAAAGCAGAAGAGGAACTAGGAGCAAAGAAAATTAATATTCTGTGCAAGTGATTAGGACATTTATAGTATTCTTTATTGTTCTTATAGAAGTTTCTTTTTTACTGTGTCATCGCATTTTTTTCTCATTGAGACTAATAGCAGTGGAGAGACCTGTGTTCTAGCCTGGCTTTGTTGACTACTTGCTTAATGACTTTAAGCAACTCATTCATTCATCTTTTATGGGCTTTAGTTTCCTCACTGGCAAAATGAGGGAATTGAATCAAGCAGTCCATAGGAATTCTTAAGGCTCTAAATCTTACTTTTTTTCTAATTCCCAATAATAGTATAATTTCCTGCAAATAGTTTATAAATGAATTGAGACTCACTTCATCTGTCAAACAATGAATATTTATCTATTCCCTATTATACAACTAACAAACATAACAAAAAAGATAGAGAGCAAGCCCTGGAGTTAAGAAGATATCTTAGGTCAACTCCTATCTTTAAAATATACTAACTACATGATATTGGCCAAATATCTTAGTCTCTCAATTCCTTTGATGATTCCCTGAGACTCTAAGTTACCAAAAAAAAAAAAAAATTGTATGAAAAACCCACTATGTGCTACATGTATATATACAAATAAATCATTTATATCTGGGATGGAGAACCTTTGTTTCTGCTAAGGGCCATATGGATATTTATTACATCATTCATAGGCCATATAAAATTATCAACTTAAAGAACTCAAGCAATGGAAGCTTATTATACCCATCTTTCATCATTGCCTTAGCAAATTATTTTCATGTACCTTATATAGCATTCCTCAATCCTGATTTATATGCATATATATATATATATAACTGAGCTACTTATATATTCACATTTTATTGTAAAATTTTGAATGCTAGACTTCTGTTCTTGGTTAAAAAAAAAATACAAAATCCCCCAAACCCGTTCATTTCTTAAGGCCATAAAAGCCTTTCCATACTGTAGAATTTTTTGGAAATAACATCATATGCTTTTTTTCTATTTATGTATACATAAGAATAAAAATACATATGTATATCTTAAATTTTATGAGTTTTGAGAGAATTCTGTTCACTTTTTTCTCCATTACTTGAAAACTCAAAATGTTGTTTAAAATATAAATGAATTACAGACCATTTATTTTTAAATGTGCCTATATTTTGGTTTTCTCAGGTTTTTAAAGCTCCATGGAATGTCATTTAGGGGGTATTAGTCATTCTGATGATCCCAGGAACATACCACCATATAGCACTTGAATCATTAGGTAATGGGGCATTCATTGTATCATTGGGCTGAAAATATTCATCCCGGAACTTCTTATACATCATTTTCATGACTTAGAAGAGTATATTAGTTCTGAGATCATCTAAGACATTTCATATAAGTATAGATTGCTCTGCCTTTCCAGGAGGTAAAAATTACTTAAAGCAAATGTTTTTGGAAAATAGAAAAAAATAAAATTTTGGCAATTTGCAATTACTATAGTAATATAACTATATGATTTATATTTTGTATCTTTTATTACACCTATGGCTATGTAAAATGCTCTTTTCTACATTCTTTTCTTTGATGGGTCCATGATTTTTCTGGTGTCAGCCAACCCACCAACAATATAGATTATATCCTCATCACACCTTCTAGTATTTTTGTGACTTGTCTGTGTTTTCCTCTATATCTTCCATAAACAATCTCCCTCAGTGTACTGGAAGGTGTATTCTTGTCCTTCTAATATTTCAGGAGTACCAGTATAACATTAGTGGTTTAATTGTTCTTTTCCTCACTATATAAATGCTCTACTACTTTACTTTCCTTTTGAGGAAAAAGCATAAAAGTAGTCAAACTTTTATATATTTTTTTTATTTTCAATTAGCAAATAGAATAATCTGTTCTGCAGACAATTTCAGATGATGAAATTAAAACCATCTATAGTTATATGAAAAAATGCTCTAAATCACTATTGTTTAGAGAAATGCAAATTAAAACAACTCTTAAGATACTACCTCATACCTCTCAGATTGGCTAAGATGACAGGAAAAGATAATAGTAAATGTTAGAGGGCATGTGAGAAAATTGGAACACTAATGCATTGTTTATGGAGTTGTGAAATGATCCATCCATTCTGGAGAGCAATCTGGAACTATATATAAAACTTTTTCATACCCTTGACAAATTACTGGGTCTGTATCCCAAGGAAGTCATAAAGGAGGGAAAAGGACACACTTGTGCAAAAATATTGTAGCAGCTCTTTTTGTGTTAGCAAAGAATTGGAAAATGAGGATACATGCCCATCAATTTTGGAATGGCTGAATAAGTTATGGTATATGAAGGTAATGGAATATTATTGTTCTATAAAAAAATGATGAACAAACTGATTTTAGAAAGGCTTGGAAAGATTTACATGAACTGATGCTGAGTGAAACAAGTAGAACCAAGAATACATTGTACACAATAACAGCAAGAATGTGCCATAATCAACTCTGAAAGACTAGGTTATTCTCAGTGGTTCATTGATTCAAAGCATCACAATCGACTTTGGCCAAAAAATGCCATCTGCATCCAGAAAAAGAACTAAGAAGACTGAATGTGAATCATTATGCTATGTTCACTTCTTTTTTCTATTTTTTTTATCTCTCCCATGGTTTTTTCCTTTTTGATTTGATTTCCCTCCCCCACCATGATTCATAAAGCAATATGTGTTAAAAATAAATTTTAAAAAGCACCAAATTTTCTCTAGAAAAAAAAATTTAATTAAATTGTTCTGCTTCTTATTCTCCAAAAAAGGAAAAAGGAGAAGTAATAAAATCTTTATGAAAATATGAATTGTCAAATGCAACAATTTCTCTTGAAGCCATGTCCCCAAATCTAGCAATCTAGAACAATACCAAAGAAGTCACTAAATAATTAATATCCTTTGATTGAGAATTCACATTTTAAGCCTATATCCCATAGGGATCAAAGAAAGAGGAAAAGTACCGATATGTACAAAAATATTTATAGCAGATCTTTGTGTAGTGGCAAAGAATTAGAAAGTAAAGGGGGTGTCTATATTGCCTACTTTTCTCCCATAGCATCTTTTATAATGATATTATACCTCTTAAGATATATAAAGGCAGAAGAGATTTCCAACTCAAACTAGAAGAATTACTCTACCCCAGCTTCAGATTATAAGGTTGAGAAGGGGAAAAGAAGATTTCTAGGTAGAGGAGAGTATAGTGTTAGAATCATGGGTAACATGATGGGATTATTTGATACCTGCAATGTATCTTTTCATTGTTCTTGGTTTTATTAGTAATTTTAATTCTCATTCTTTGATTAACAACTAGATAGCATCTCTGAGATAATAGCTTTAAAGCAAGTCATGATCTCAGCAGGTCACCCTGCCATAGATTTCTCCTTACTCTATCTTCCTTTCAGCTGCCAAAGTAATCTTAAAATTTCTAATTATAGATCTCTCTTTTTTTCTAAATAACATTTAATTTTTACCCTAATTACACTTAAAGATAATTTTTAACATTTGTTATTTCTTAAAGTATTAATCAAGTGTATCCTTCCCTTTCCTTCCCCCTCCTTGAGACAGGAAGTAATTTGACACAGATTATATGTGGACAGTCATGTAAAACATTTTCATGTTAGTCATTTTGTGCAAGAAAACTTGAGGATAAAAGGGAAGTGAGAAGGAAGAGAAAAAGGAAGGAAGAAAGAGAGAAAGATAAAAAAAGAAGGAAAAATGAGAATGAAGGAAAGAGAAAGAAAAAAAAAGAAAAAGAAAATTTAAGTCCATATTCAGACAATATCAGTTCTTTCTCTAGAGATGAATAGCATTTTTCATCATGAGTTCTTTGAAATTGCTGGGATTATTGTACTTTTATTTCATAGTTGATCATCATACAATATTACTATTACTGTGTATAATGTGCTTCTAGTTTTGTTCATTTCATTGTATCCTTGTGTATTATAGCTTTCTTTAAGACCTCCATAGAGCAAAACCCAAATTTTAATCTTATCATCTGTCTTTCCTTACTACCCTTTTCCTAACAACCCCTCTTTTGCCATCACGCCCCAGATCCTACAAATCGTGTTTGATAGGTATGAGACTTTTTGCTTTCCTCAGGAAAAATCTATCCTCCTCTGTACCATCCACTACCCATCCTTGGGCTATCTAGCAGCTATGCTGCCTCCTTTATCTGAGAAGATATATGGTTCAAGGTAATATCTTTGCCAAGAAGATCCCAAATGAAGTAATAAGTTGAACAGCACTGAAAACAACTGAACAATGACATTTCAATGGATCAGTGAATGCTTCTCCAATGAGGCAGAATACAACCTGCCCATGACTTCTCTTTCCTATTGAACTATTAAACATGTCCTCCCAGGAATTCTCCAGAGAAGAGTCATTTAAAATTTTGACAGCTTCCACATTTTTTGATGTTATCTCAGTACTCTTGCAGACATCCTTTATTCCTACTATCAGATCTATTTCCCTTTCTGATCATTGTCCTATGATAATATTGATAACTTCTAGTTTTTACCCTGCACCACCATGATGTAGGCACTCATCACCATATACCTAGACTATTGTAATAGTCTGGTAATTGATTTCCTGCCATGAATCAGTCTCCCCACTACATTCTCCATTGGGATGCCCAAGTAGACTTCCTAAAATACAGATCTGATCATTTCACTTCCCTTCTCCCCATCTAATAAACCTCATTAGCTCCCTATTAACTCCGCAATCAAACATAAAATCTTATTTTTGTTTTTCAGAGCCCATTATAACTTGTTCACATACCTATGCTTGCATGCCCATACACACACACACACACACACACACACACACACACACACACACATACCCCTTTCTAGTCTTTTAACACATATTCTTCAATATAGTGAAACTGGCCTGCTTACTGTTCCTCAAAAAAAGAATCTCCACCTCCAAATTTCTGGCATTTTAAAACTTCTATGTCTGAAATGCTCTCCCTTAATCACTGCCCCTGACTTACTTCAAGTCCTAGCGAAAATCTCAACTTCTACAGGTAGTTTTTTCTCATTCTTCTTAATTCTGGTACCTTCCTTCTGTTGATTATCTCCAATTTATCTTGCATGCAGCTTGTTCAGACAGTGTTGTTTGCATGATTTCTCCTCCATTAAATTATGAGTTCCTTTGTAACAAGGATGGTTATTGGGTTTTTTGTTGTTGTTGTTGTTTTGTTTTTACTTTTTTTTTAATCGCAGGAATACAGTAAATTTTTAATAAATGTTTATTGATTGATTTGGTAGTATATTGCTCTTTATTCACATCTGCTTTGTAATTGTCCCTTTTTCTTAAAGTGACATGCAACTATGATCCATCAGAGACTGTGATATTTCATGATAAATAGCCACAAACATCACCAAAATGCATCAATATTAAAAAGAGAGATACCTTTTTCAGGCTAAAAACTTTGGGTCATTAAAACATTAAATTTTCTAATTACAATGCAGTCAATTTTCTTACTTCAGTTCTGTTTTGGGCCCACTTCATTGTTCATCCATAATGTTTGTTTAAATTACATATTCTGATACATAACTCAGTTTGCTATCCATCAAATCACTTATCTTACCCATTCTTCATTGATATGTGTTTTCCTACATGGATCATCAGTTAGAACTTTTTTGTGTGATTTTTAATATTACTTAGCAGGTTTCAAAATGATCCATAAATTGGTACAAGCTGGACAATGTTATTCAAAAACACTTGTGTCACTTCTCATTTAGATGGACTCTGTCTTCCACTTAAACTCTATCTGAGATGATTCTTCCTTGTGGAAGGTACCTTGTAATACTGTCCAAGGAATCTTATATGAGTTCAACATTTTGCATGGGAGATACTTTATTGGGCTATAAAAAGCATTTTGATTGTAAAGAAAAAAAATATCCTAAAGGTTCTTGGTAATTGTTGAAGGTATACTAATGAGACAGAAACAATATATAATATGTATAACTATGTAAAATTATGTATAAAACTATGTAAAAACTAATGTAATTTTGGTGAAGCTGTGAATTGATGTTTTTGAAGAAATAATCATTCAAGTCTTGAAGATAATTTTGAACCACACTAAGATAGTTACTAAACAATATACTATATAATTTTTGCTCAGTGATGTTAAGATTAGAAATATACCTTAACTAGATCTGAAGCAGAGGGAACATTCTCATAATGTGCAAAACTACTTAAAGCAGAATTTTTGTGTGCCAAAGAAAAATTGGAAATAATCTACAAATTATAGAGTAACTAGACAAATTGTGATATATGAATATGAGAATATTATTGGACCTTAAGAAATGAAAAACATGAATGTGTAGAGATGCTTGGGAAGATCTGTCAACTGATGCAGAATGCAATAAACAGAACTAGAACAATCTATATAATGAACGCAACAATATAAAGGAAAACAACATCAGACCTCTAATTAATTATTCTTGATTTCAGAGGACTAGAGGTAAAACATACCTCTTTCCTCTTGCCAAAGACATGGATGTGAATAACACTTCAGTTTGTTTTGCATAACTATACTTTTTTATTACAAAGGGGAGTTCTGTTTGGGAGAGATAAGAATATTATTTAGAAGTATTAATGATGTTAAAAAAAAAAAAGAAAAAAGAATGTCACAGTGCATTAAAAAAAAAAAAAAAAGACTTGGTGGAGCTGTGAATTGGCCCAACCATTCTGAAAAGAATTTGGAAACTTTGCAAATGGAAGTGACTAAACTATGCAGACTGTTTGACACCAGAGGCCACACTGCTATTCATTTATCTAAAAGAGGCCAAAAGGAAGAAAAATCTTATGTATACTATAATATTAAAACAGCAATTTTTTATACTAGCAAAGAACTATAAATAAAATGGGTATACATTGCTTTGAGAATGGCTAAACAAGTTGTGGTATGTAAGATGATGAATCTAGAGCCAAAAGATTCTTACAAAGAGCCTAATTTAAACTCCATTTTAAGTATAAGCAAAGGGTAGCTTATATGACTTTAGTGACAAGGTACACAAGTAAAAATCAAAGTTAGATCCTCTGATTCTCTTCTGGCAAGGTGAAGAGACATAATTTGGAAATGAAGATAATATTCAAAAGATTACAGTGTAAAAATTTTATAACATTCATTGGTAGACTACAATTCTTTCCTTGGACATTTTCTCTTTTCTCTCTTAGTGACCCTATCAACTCCCATTATTGCAGTTAACATCTCTAAACATATCATTCTTAAATCCTTATAGTCTTTCCTTAATCTTTCTCCCGAATTTCAGTCACATGTCACCAAATGACTTAGAATGTCTCAATGGATTGATTTCTCATACACTTCTCAAAAATCAGTAAGTCCAAAACTCTGTCTTTTTGTCTCTTTCTCTCTGTCTCTGTCTCTCTTTTTCCGTCTCTCTGTCTTTGTGTCTCTCAGTCTCAGTCTCTCTATCTCTGCCTTTATGTCTCTTTTTGTCTCTGTTTCTGTCTGTCTTTTTGACTCTGTCTCTTTTTCTTTATTTCTGTCTTCCTCTTTCTGTCTCAATCTCTCTCCAAATCTGTCTATCTGTATGTCTATTTCTATCTCTCTACTTCTCTGTATCTGTCTCTCTGCCTCCATCTCTCTCTGTCTCTGTCTCCATCTCTGTCTCTGTTTCTGTCTCCCTCTGTCTTTCTGTCTCAGTCTCTATCTCTGTCTGGCTGCATATCTATCTCTGTCTTTTTCTTTCTCACTGTCTGTCTGTTTCTGTCTCTTTCTGTCTCTTTCTCTTATCTATGTCTGTCTCTCTGAGACGTTCTATCTCTCTATCTCTGTCTGTCTCTGTGTATAAGTGTGTATGTGTCTCAGAAGTTCCTCAGAACAGAACAAATACTGTTTTTTTTATTTTTTTTTTTCTGTTCTTTGGAGCTTAGCACAATGCCTTGCACACAGACATTGTTAAATAGTGTAATTGGATTGAATTGATGATTATCATTTTATTATACAGTAGATACTTAAACTCTTCTTGATAGATTAACCATTATTCAATGGGGGTGGGGGGTGGGGAGCGGGGAATAACTTGTTTTAATATATCAGGCTCAAGCTATGTTAATTAGACACTACACTTATTTTAATTATTCTAATTTGTATGTACTATGATCTTAAACAAGTTTCTAATATTTATTGCTGTTTCCTTGGTCACTTATTCTGGTAAAAGCAGCATCTGCGATCTTTTCTAGCCTTTGCATTTATTTCACTTCAGAGAACATAAGAGTCAAAATGCTTTTAAAATTGTATTGCCTCCAGCTTCATTTTTTGTAAAGATGTATTTAAAATTAGACTCATCTGTTTTCCCCAATTTTATCCCCTTAAATAACATTTCTAGTTCCTTAAGTAGTATCACATACAAAGCTTATAAAATCCAAATGTTAAGTGTATCAGGGAAGCCTTTCCTTTTTTCCATGAATTGAAAATCTCTACCTCCTAGAATTGCTTTGTCTTTATTTTATTGTGTACATATTATATTCAGTCCTCTGGAATATCAACTGTTTGATATAGAAACTGTACAAAGTTGGCACTTAACATAATGTTTTTCAAATTGAATTATAAATCATTATAAAAATGTCAGCAGTGTTATTCCATTTTGTGTCTCTATTGTTTTGCTTCTGGTTTTATCTACAAATACTCTTGGGATGCTGTGGTTTAGGTGATTCTGAGGTCAAGCTTTCTCCAGTTTTACCTTCTTCTCAAGTGTTTTTGCATGATTTATGAGATATTACCATATCTTTCTATCATTTTTCTACATAATATTTTGCAAATGAACTTATGATCTAAACTAATATTGTCCTTGACTGCTGCATGTCCATTAGAGTAGGAACTCCTCCACTAGATAGTGAACTGCTTGAAATTAGGAACTTTTTAAGTCATCTTTGCAATACTCATGCTTTACACATTGTCTGGTCCTAGTCGGTAATTAATAAATGCTTGTTCATGTGATGGTGTGTCTCCATTTATTGAGGAAATCATTTGCTAACTGAGAGTTTCTTTAGATGGCACAAAAGATAGATAAAGTGGGTTTACAGTCTCATCATCTTAGGGTCAAATGCAGCCTCAGAAACTTAGTATCTATGTGACTCTGGGCAAGATGTTTCCCTCAACTTTCTCATCCATAAAATGAACTGGAAAACGAAATGACAAACTATTCCAGTATCTTTTCCAAGAAAACCCCAAATGAGGTCACAAAGAGTTGGACAGTACAACTGAACAACAATAAAATTTTATCATTCTATGTATATTTAAGAAAAACTTTTCCATTCTCAGAGCAATACATTATAAACTGGGATGAAGGCCATTTTTACTAATTTTCCAATATCTTCTTTTGTCTTTACTGGATACTTTGCTAATTTTTGTAATAAATATAAGTGAAATATTTATACTTTCTAATTTAGAAAAATCATTGTTACTCTTATCAAAGCAAGCATTCTATTCCATTTTATGTGTGTCTTTCATGTAAATGAGAATTTAATGTAATGAATGGAAAACATAACTATTGAAATATTGTGTATTATTTAAATCTGCAGTTTGAATATGTTGATACAACTGATAAAAAGTAAACCTTATCAACAGATGTCCTTATATAATTGCCCTTTTCTTTTTATTCTCAGTCCCCTGCACATAGCTACTCAAGTTATGAATCTGGAAAGAATGAGAGTGTAGACAGAGGTGCTGAGGACTTATCAATGAACAGAGGAGATGAAGATGAAGATGACCATGATGAGCAAGAAGATTCTGAGAAAGTTAATGAGACAGATGGAGTAGAAGCTGAGCGACTGAAAGCTTTTAATGTGAGTCTTGCCATACTGCTGTGTGGTTTAATTTTATCAATTTATTTTACATGTTGTTACTCGGTAAATGTGGATATTTTAGACGCATGTTTGTTTAATTTACAGAAGGATTTTTAAAGTACATGAAACACTCTTGGCCAACCAGACACCAAAATTGCTGTGTTTTGTTTAGAATTTTAAAGCCAAATGTCAGCTGAAAACTGGAGTTGGGTTGTGTGAGTATGCATGTTTATCTAGTGGATGAAGGGGGCCACAGCTTGTTCCTCTGAAGAGTACAACCGTGATCAACTATTTCTGTTGCTTTCCCAGCTTAATCTAATTATGCATGACAAAACAAGCAATTGCTAATTTTCAAAGATTAGTATTTTTCGAAGTACCAAAAGTGCAGTATTAACTTGTAGCGGTTGTAGTTATTATTAATAAAAAAATGTTATGGGGTGATCAATTTTACAGCTTATTGTTGATTATTTCATAATTTCTATACACAAGTCTATTCTTTTCTGTCTCTGTCTCTGTCTCTCTCTCTTTCTTTCTTTATTCAGCCCTTTAGAAAGCCCTTAAAGAGTGTTTGCTTAAAATTTCTGCCTCTCCATTGCAAAATTCTTCAGTGCATAAACCAGAAAATGGTATTTTCCTATCAGTAATCAAGACAGGAAGCTAGAAAGAGAAGAGAGCAGCCCTCCAAACCCTTCTCCTCTGTCTCCCTCTTGCCAACAGATGTTTGTCAGGCTGTTTGTAGATGAAAACTTGGACCGAATGGTCCCAATCTCTAAGCAGCCCAAAGAAAAGATCCAGGCTATCATTGACTCATGCAGGCGACAATTCCCTGAGTATCAAGAACGTGCCAGGAAACGTATACGTACTTACCTCAAGTCCTGCAGGCGGATGAAAAGAAGTGGTTTTGAGATGGTGAGTTTTGACTTAAAACACAGCCCTAGATTCCATCAAAACCCCATATGTAAATTCATGACACTATTTTGTTTTCATCTTAGTGTCTTTTTTTTTTTTTTTTTTTGTAATGTCAGGTCAGAGTTTTTTTCCCCCCTTTCATCTTTCCTGAATTTTTTCCCTTTGTTCATTCAATGAGAAATAAATACCTTGTGAGAATACAGCTCACAGGTACTGTCTAGTATCATTCTATAGAAAATGAGGATTAAATGAATAGTAATCAATGGGAAAGAGCATCTCATTCATATTTTTTCCTTTCTGTTACTCCTAAACCAGACATGAGGTTCATCATCTTGAAATGAATCCAAATTTCTTTAGGACTTATCTGTTAATGACTTTTTCTGAGCAGAGTGGAAATGGGAAAAGTATTAGAAAAATCCATCTAAGTAATATGTTTTCCATATGAATGGTTAGCAAATATCAGATCTTGAAAATAAAACAGGAAGACCAGAGGAATAAAAACTCTAGTGAAATTGGGGCTTTGTTGTGCTTGGTGTGTTTGTATTGTGTTTATGTGTTTGATATTCTGAGTTTTTCATAACTCTGGACAGAGAGAAAGATCAATTTAGGATGTCAATGGATGTTGTTTGAAGATGGAGATTATACATACATCAATGCTTTAGTAAACACTATATATATATATATATCTTCTAATTGTCCATTCTACCCCAGAAATCATATAATATCATATTATATAAAAATATATTATTATGTAATATGTATATATATATATATATATATATATATATATATTATATATATATATATATGATATTACATTATATAATACCATATATGTATATATAATTTCTGGGATAGAAAAGCAATTTGAATTAGAGGGAATAATTATATATATATGTGTATGTGTATATATACATATATACACACACATACATATAGACATTCATATAGTAAAATTCTTGCCTTTCTGTTGGGTTTTATTTTTTTAATTTCAGAATACCTATGGTGTATTCAAATGTGCACACACATATATACATACACCCATATATATACATAATGGAAGTGACAAATCCTAACAAAATTATTACTTTATGAATTATGACATATTTAAAGCTTTTATATATGTCTGGTATCTAGAAGCATTATAGTACAGGATGATGCTAGTCCATGTTACACTTAGTGTATATAATAACTTCAGGTTCAACACTCTGTCACCAACCTTATATTTTAAAATTCATTTTCCAACTTAACATTACTTGGTGAATGATCTGATAAATCTTACAAAATTATCTTTTTCTTAATTGCAAAAAATTGCAAATCTTTGGTACTGGTTTTAGTTTTTGTTTCAATTTCAGTATAAGTAGAATATGGCTGAGCTATCTGATTATTCTTAAAGCATCTTCTGATAGTTTTCAAAGGAAAGAAATGACATTATAAAAAGAGAAATAGAGGGAAAATAAGGGTTTATGTATAAAAAGAGAGCGAAATTTATCTGGTTTTCAACAAACCATTAGACAAAATCTAATATTTTGCCTTTGTGTACAAGGTAGATGAATAGGATTGGATGACATATGGATTCCTACTAATACCTGAACAACACTGATTAGTAGATATTAATGTGGAAAGTTTCTAGCACTGTATTATATCATAAGTTTTGTGTTGGTAGCAATCAGTGATTTGAATTAAAACATAAATGATATACTTATCAAACTTAAGAATAACACAAAACTGGATGGAATAGCCAGAACAAAGTGTTGCAGAATCAAAATCCAAAAAGATTTCAATATTTTTAAATTTGAGTTTAAATTAGTTAGAAAACATTTAAATCTTTAACTTATTTTTTTTAAGAAATAATGGAGCAGATAGTACTTAACAATAAGTCATATGCAAAAGACTTTAATTTATCACTAACTCAAATCAAGTCCTGCTATCAGATAGGCATTACTAGTGTCAGAGTGATATAGTGCATTTAGAACTCATCTCAGATGTGGAGAAGACCCGGCTGAAGCAATAGCTTCATCTGAATATTAACCAGTAGCTTTTTTGACTCTGAGCAAGTCCTCAATATTTTAACTCCCCCTAGAAACTCTGCAAGATTATCAACTGCTGACCTATTACTGGTAGCATTTCTAGTGTTCTCAGCAGGTATGCCAATGAAATCAGAGATGTGTCCTCCACTCACCCCCCCATTACATATTCATAATTTCAAATATTTGTATTTGAATACATAAAAAATGTATTTACCTTTTGCTCTATTCTTAACACTAATTCTAATTATTTATCACTCTTGTATTTACAAACATAACATTTAAAAATATAGTGCTATGTAATATATAGTACTATAATAAAATGTTAGGCTAGGAGTCTAAAAGATTGGATTTAAATCATGATTCAGATACTTAGTAGTTGTATGTCCCTGGCAGCTCTCAAGGATTTATTGACAAAGTCATTCTCTACCCTGAAGAAATCCCAGATATTTTGCCTATTTAGCAATATTTTTAAAATCTAAAAGTTGAAATGTTTGCTTCTGAAATCTTACATTTTCTATGTGGATCAGTTGTTAGAGGCCAAGCATGTTCAGAAATAGATTTTGTTTACTCCTTATAAAATAGTTTTCTTAAGAGAAAAAGTGTAAAGGAGTTCATGATGGTGATTGAACATTAATATTAATAATAATAATAGCCCTCTCTACCTTCTATCTCAACTCGGCAAAATACTCTTATACCTTCTTATTTCCCCCTCTATCAACAACACCCCCCAAGTCATCCCTTGTGAATCCATGCATATCCTTATTTATCTCTGTATCTCCTCCAGCCTTTGATATGGTCCATTGCAACTAGCTAGCACAAAATAAATTATTTTTGAAGATAGATGGGTGGATAGGCAGTTGGATTTTTTAAATACACATTTCTTCTTAAAGGAAAATTGTCCTGAAAAGCTAACAAATAAATATTTATGGTTATTATTTTTACATAGAAGGAAAAATATTAAGACTTTGAATCTTCTTCTTTGTTATTTTTTGTTGGTACAAGAATGTCTATAGTTTATAGTGGTCTGCTTGATTGATATACACACGTGCATGCACATATACATACACATCCACAAACTCTATCCTCCAGTTCTTCAGTCTAATTAAGCCAATCAGCTGATTTGTTTGTCAGCTCATTGTCTTTGTGAGTCATGTAATTTACTTAAAATATCATAGGTGTACTTTATGCTAGGCTGATTTTTTTTTTAATTAAAAAATTCAGGGATGGATAATCCAAAGAAAAATTGAAATATAATATTGCTTCAATTCTTAAGAAAATGGCTCAGCGTAAAAAATTTACTTAACAGAATTAGTAGCCACTAGTGAGCTATTTGGCCTAGAAAAATCACTTTATCCTTCTAAAATTTGATTTGCATTACCTATAAAATGAGAAGTGTAATTCTATGATCTCCACGGCCCTTTCCAATCTTGAAAATTTGTAATTCAGGTATATAGACCCTCAAATCTAAATCTCAGGTCTGAACCTATTGCCTAAGCTCAGTAAGTCCCCACTATAAACCAACCTCATGGCTGACTTATAAACTTTCCCGGCATATTGGTCTATTTAATGCTGTTCAAACATGCTTATCTCCATATCTGTTCTACTGCTGATAATGTTTTTTCTTCCTGGAATTGCCTACCTACATCTCTTTTCCCATCCAATGTGGCCTATCTAAAAACATCTTGATCATTTTAGCCATATTGATCTCTCTGTCCTCTTGTTCTCCTTCAAAACATATTATTTGGACCTGTAAATTGACTCTTAACCATGTTACCTCATCTTTTGTATTGTTATATTGTATTGTGTTTGAACTTTTTAAATTATATTTATCTTTATATGTTCTTAACCTCTATATGTTGTTTTACTAATTAGAGCCCAAGAACACTAAGGTATAACCTTTGCAGCAATAAATTTATTTCAGATGAATGAATGGATGGATGGATGGGTAATATATGAATTAAATTGTATAATAAATATAAAGACATGTAGACTTATTTTACCATAGGAATATTTTTCTTAAAAAAAAAAATAAAACTGTGACATTTTGTTGTCTAAAATTACTGACAAAAAATAAGCAAAATACAAATTAAATGGGGAATATGTTCCAGATACAGATATATAGTATCATGGACAATTTTTCAAGCATCTTCATCATTATAAAGATAACTCTCAGAAGCTGACTGTAAATAACATTCATTAAACTATTGTTAATATAATAGAGATGTTATCTTGATTTTTAACCACTAAGGCAACATTTGCTAAACTATGTTTAACAGAATGTTAGTATTCCATAACCTAAGAATAGTGTATCCTGAAATGTGACTCTAACATGATTTTTCCTCTAAATATTAAATTACCTATATGACTTTGAAGCACAAAATAGGCTTTATTTCTTCTGTTTTGCTTTAAAACTTTCCCAATTTTCTTTCCCAGAGGTATTATACCTTTAGGTTAAATTTTAAATCCTTTATGAATTCTAGCTGTATATAATTAGACCAAAAATATTCCATGGCTAAATTAGCTAGGAAAAAATGAATGTAGAAAAATTTTACGTCTTTCTTTTCCTTCAGATAGAATTTCTCTAGAGAAGCGTTGCCTTGGTTTCTTGCTCTAGGCACACTGGCCAAGATGGGTGACCTGGTTTGGGGCTCAGACACTGTCCCTTACCATATGTCAAATTAGGCACCAAGCCTCATTTTTCTTGCATATAAAATGGGAGTGGTTATATTTGATTCACTCTGCTAGATTACAGAGTTGTATAAAGAAGATGCTTTTTAAAACAAATAAAATAATTTCATATACTAATTTATCATTTTTAATCTTAAGGCAAGATAATTCTAGTTTCTGTATCTTCTGATTTTTATAAACTGTACTGCAACTATGAGTAAAACTTCCCACTTGAAAATGTGAATATGTAACTAAAAAGATAGGTTGATAGAATATGTTATATGTTACCTCTATATGTTGTTTCAGTAATGTAATATGTATAAATATACTCATATAGATACATCTATCTATATATATATATATATATATACATGTATATATGCACACACATATGTGTGTATGTATATTATATAGTCTATAGTCAATAAGTATTTATTAAGTGTCTACTATATGTCAGACAATGAACATGGGAAAATAAAAGCAAAAGGTACCCTGCTCTTAAGGATAAGTTTACAATCTAATGGAAAAGATAACATGAGAACAGGAAAGACAAATTGGAGAAAATTTACTAAGGAAAGTCACTAGCCTTAAAAATCAGGAAGAGTTCTCACAGAATATGGATTTTTAGCTGATACTTGGAATAAGCCAGGGTAACCAGGAGACAGAGATAAGGAATGAGAGTATTCCAGGCATAGAGGTCAGCCTATAAAAATGCTCAGAACTACAGGTGGCGTGTCTTGTTTCAGAAACCACAAGGAAGCTATGTCACTAAATCACCAAGTATGTGAAGACTGAGTAAGCTATAGGAACACTGGAAAGATAGGGCAAATTGTGGAGGAATTTGAATACCAAACAGAGGGATCTTTATTTAATTATAAAGATGATATTTAGAGGCCTATAGAGTTTATTGAATGAGAGGGGAGGACATGATAAGATCTGTTCTTTAGGAAAATTAATTAGATAGATGATGGAATAAAGTGGGAAAAGATTAGACATAGGGAAATCAACCAAATGACTATCACCGGTGCTACTGCTCCCTCCATGTGTAAAGTGATAAGGGTCTTTCCTAGGGTGGTGGAAGTGTCAGAGGAGGGAAGTAGGCAAATAATAGAAAATTTATGAAAGTAGAATTGACAGAACTTAGAACAGATTGGGTATGGGGGGCATGAAACTGAATGAAGAGTTGAGTAGTTGATTCTGAAGTAGGAGAATGGTAGAGCCCTCAATTGTATAAGAGAAGTTAGCTAACTTTCCTTAAGGAAGATTTTAGGGGGGAAAGAGTATAAGATCAGTTCTGGAAATAATGAGTTTAAGATGTTTCTGATGTCTAGTTTGAGATGCAGTTGGAGGTGTGAGTCTATAAGTTAGGGTTGAATATATAAATTTCAGCAGAGAGATAATGATTGAAACCATGGGAGTTAATGAAATTAGGAAATTAAATAGCATGGAAGGAGAAAAGAAGAGGGTCTAGAGCAGCACTCTGGAACACTCAGCTGTACTGATGTAGATAAAGGTTCAGCAAAGGAGATTAAGAAGGAGTAATCAGAACTAGAAGGGAATAGCTTTATAAAAACCTACAGATACTATGGTATCAAAGAGAAGGTGATAGTGTCAAGGATTATAAAGAGGTCATTATATATGAATGTGTTCCTAAACTGGGCTATGTAAAGTGAACATTTATATATTGAATCACATTTTTTCAACTGATTTTTATTATTAATTCAAAGATATGTTCAACAAGAAGAGAAAAATTTTTTCTTTCTCATGTAATGAATGATATCACTGAATAAAGGAGTTTTGATGACTTAGAAGGTCATCTATTCTAATTCCTATACATAAAAAGAATGCCCACTATAACATAACCTCAAAGAGGTCCCCCACCTTTTTCATTGAAAAATTCCAAAGGGTGAGAACTCACCATATCTTTAGACAATCCATTCATCTTTTAAACAGCTCCAACAGTTAGAAAGTTGGTTTTCCCACCCCCCAAAAAAATCTTCTTTTATAGTTTTTCCTCAAAAATTCACTCTTAAGAATTCTAATGTGCTCATTATGGAATATTTGACCTTTGTTAACAAAGGTTATTTGTTAACAACCTGTAAACATTATTCCTGAGGAAATTTATTTATTTAGTCATTCACTCTAATGCTCATACCCTAACATTAGAAAGATTCTTTGTATACACCTGTATGTAAATATGTGAATAGTAAAAGAATTCAATATATTCCCATGTTACCATTCTTTTTACACATGGACCTTGATTTTGTAAGTAAACATCTTTATTTCTGTGCATTCTTCCACAGATTCAGTAGACCTCTCTAGTTGGAAAAAACACGATGGTGTTTTTCCTGCACTGATCCCATACTAAACCCACTTATCATTTCTCAGTGTAGAAAAAAGGAGCATTGTATCTTCAATTACATGTATGTGAAGTAAATTTACTCCAGAGGATTCTGTTATCTGTCCTCATTAGAATTTAAGAACATACTTAGTCAAGTAGTCATTAAATGACTGCTTAGCTAAATATTTTTAGTTGTTAATTGGCTCTACAGGAGGTCTTTGAATTTCCCTCTACTTCTTCTATTTCTTTGAATGTTTGTTTTGACTCCAGAAAAAAAAAGTATGCAAGACATCCAAATATGTAAATTGAATAACATCAGATTAAATGTGTGAAGGAAAAAAATAAAACTTCAAGTAAAGGGATCTGTATATTCAAAGGATCATTGGTTTTCTCTTTTTTGGCACTACTGGAATTCAACCACTGCATTTTCTGTATTGTTAGCAAATATATTAGCAAAGCTGCATAATGAAAACTTAATTATGATACAGACAAGAAGTAAATAATGTTGTTATTTTTTGGTTGTTAAATATTTATTTTGTGGAATCTATCTAGGGGAATCTTATCTAAGTGAAGTTAGTTTAGTAAAAGGTACCAGCCATTTACCTTTCAGAGATTTTTTTAGTGTTCCTTAAATATGAAAATAGCACAAGTAATAAAGAATATACCTCTAGGCTTCTCACAAGATAAGCAAGCAAGTTCCAAAATCATAATTATATTCATTCATATTATAATTATTATTATAAGTTGCAGTAAAAAAAATCTGGATTTCCTCAAGCTACTTTCTGTGTGCCTACTAAAGTGTATACTGTAGCTTTAAATGGGGAGGAAGCAAGAGAATTTCATCTCTAGATAGTGATGTAGATCTAAAAAGAAATAGTCTCTCTATACTGAGACATTCATGTCTCTGCCGCCTCCTACTATCAGGAGGCTATGTGTTTTGAAGCCAGTTAGGTAGTTCAGTGGATGGAGGGTAAGGCTTAGAGTTAAGAGTTCAGTTCGAATCCAGCCTCAGACATTGGCTGTGTGATCCTGGGCAGACACCTTAACCTCTGTTTGCCCCAGTAATCCTACCTTTGAAATGGAGATAATAATAGTGACTCTCTCCCTCATTGTGAGAATGAAATGAGATAATAATTGGAAAGTGCTTGGCACATTTTGTGCTACATAGTAGCATTATATAAATATTAATATTATTATTGTTGTTATTTATTATGATCATATAAACATTATTATTATTATATCTTCCCTTTCCATTCAAGCTAAGAATGGGGATGAATACTTCCTTTCTTCATTTGTTTTCTAGGATAATATAAGCAGGGACTATTTTCACTTTTTATATCCTTAGCATCTAGCACACATAATAGGGTCTAGCAATTGCTTCTTTCTGTAGAGACAATTTTATCTTTATAAATATTGTTTAGACATATAACTTCTAAGGCAAGAGGAAGATGCAAAGAGAAAAAAAAATATATATATATATATACATATATATGTCAAAATTACCTCATCCTTTTTCCTGGAAGGGACACAGGGAGATCTATGAAAGAGGTAGGGGTCAGTTCAAAACATAATCTCTTGGCAGTGGGTCATGGCCATCTTGAGGTGGATAAAATAACACATCTTAAAGTGTATCGTACTTTTTGTGGGTGGCTATGATGAGGTTTGGCACAGGGCAGAGAGTTGTGGGAACTCCCTTCTGGTTGGCGCAGGTCCTTCGTAAATGGATTTACGAACCTGAAAAGTTAGACTGGCAAAAAGAAGTTTATTGGCACTAGGAAGCCAGCCTTTGCTAGGAAGGCTGACTTCCTTAATGGCAAGGTCCCAACAGAGAAGTAAAGGTCTAGCATAGGAGAGATAAAGCGGAGAAATATCTCTGGCAGAGAGAGATAAAGTTCCTAGCAGAGAAATCCCCACAGAGAGGTAAAGAGGGATGTGTTCCCATTAGGAAAATAGATGAGAGAGATAAAGAGGGGTTAACACTGAGAAAAAAGTATCTTCTCATTGGGCAGAGTGTCCTCACAGGCAATCATGCCAAGGGAGGGCCCTTGGTCTGGCATGATTCCTACTTTGGCCTCTCTGCAAGGAGTTTAGCCCAGTTTCCCCTTTTTATAATTGAAACTTTGGCTAGCATCTGGGGGCAGTTTGAGTTGAAATCAGACAGAGATTTTTGGAATTGAATAGAAATTTTCCATTTGAATGAGTGTCCCTGGACTAATCTCCAACTCAATAAAGGTCAATAGAAATCTAGATCTCCAGCTTGGGCTAAGTAGGAGTGGTCCTGGACTCAACTAGTCCCACCAAGATAAACAGAATGAAAGCATTTTATCTTGATTCCCTAGGGCAGGTTTCTCAGGGAAGAGCTTCTCTGAGGGTTCAAGAAGTTTCTCTAGCGTTCCCCCAAAGTCAGAGAGAGAGAGAGAGAGACAGTTTCAGGGTTCCCTACATCATTTTTGTAGTACACAAAGAATTTTGCCTGTGAATTATGAGAAAGAATAATTATTACATTGCCTATTATCTCAGTTGTCTATAATAATATGTACTATGAAAAGGGAGGAAAAAGCCATAAAGAAAATCCTTAAAGTCAATTTCACCCAGAATCCTCAACCTTTCCCTCCATCAAAACTATTAACAAATATCAAAATGGAATAATAATTTGGATTTCATCTATTTTTCTGTTCATCATGATCAGTTCAACTGTTGTTAAGTACTATATTGTAAAATTTAGGTTTTTAATCACAACATACATTGCTCTCTTGCCCATTATTTCATAATCTACTTAACAATAATTTTTCTAAACAATGATTATTCCAAGATATTTTGGAATAAAGTTGTTTTTGTCATTAAGAATATCTAAAAATACCATTTTAAATTAGTTTTTCAAAATATTGGAGATTTCATTTATTTTCAATAAATAATCCTTCTGTAAACATTTATTAAATATCTATCATGTATAAAACACTGTGCTTGTTGCTGGGGATATAAACATAAAAAATTATATATGTTTCTAGTTCTCCAAAGAGTTTGCAATCTCTATGCCCTAACATCCTGAATTCCCAAGCATACTCAGTTGTGTTAAGGTTTATTCCTTTTGCCCCTAGGAGTAATTGTGTTTTGTTGTTTAAAAGCTAGCTTGCTCTAAGAGTTACTAATGAGGACAATTAAACCAACTATTATCTTGGAGGATAGGGAGAGAAACATAAGAAGATTCATTTTACTAATTTGCTGACCATGGTGGGTTTTAGCCATTTCATTGATTCTAGTTGTGAAATATATTATGTGCCATACATTATCTTTATTCTTTAATCTTAAGAATTATGATAATTGTTAGTTTAAATATGCTTGCACCTTCCCTATTAAGAGTTCCTTTAAGTAAGCATTTGCTTGGGTGTGTACTTTGTGATAATGGAATGTTGGACTTGTGAAATTCAAATGTACTTGGGAAATAAAAATATAATTGCATTTATTAATGTTCAAAATTTCTATCAAGGCAAGAATCTACCATTAACTATACTCAAAAATAACTTTTTTTTTTTTTTTTTAATGATGTTGTTACTGAACAACTCAAGAAGTACATGACTTTTCAGCCAGGCTTTAGTTATGCTTCGCATGGCCTGTTTCTTTGAACTTTGAAATTCATGTTTTCAGTAGTGTTCATCACCACCTGCTTTGTGTTTTTAAAAATATTTTTATTAACATGCCTTGGTTTCATATTAAGGACATTTATAGATTATCTTCACTGCTAGAGAGGATTCTTGGAATTATACAAAGCTCCCCAGAGAATGATTTCGTCAGAAAGTGCATGTTGCATTACATATTTGTAGAACCCTCCTATTTACACATCTCTCACTTTTTTATTATATTTTTTAATCAAAAAGTTTATTTCCTGACCCTCCCCACTTTCTTGTTCAAAAACAAACAATTCTTTGTGATTATGTGCCTGGCTCTTAGGTGTTAAAAAATGTTTAGTTAAGTGACTGAAAAATATGAAAAAAAAATGTCCTCGTGTGCCATATATTAGTATGGATGTGTGTGTACATATGTATATGTGTGTATATGTATACATACATACACAGATAGATATGCATGTATATGCATATCTGTATATATGTATGTATATATTTAGATGTATACATATGTGTATTTGTGAATATATGATGTAGGTATGGATGGGTTTATATGTTGAATCCTTAATTTGTCTCATCATGTTTCATCATCAGTCTTTTAGAATAAGAGATGGTCATTTTATTGATCACAGTATTTAGAGCTTAGAAAATTGTCTTTACAATTTTATTGTAAATAAATAGTTTTGATTATTTCTATTGTAAAAAAAGAATTTCCACAGATTTTGTTTGTTTCGCTTTTCATCTGACTATAAAAATTTTATTAAATGGTTTATTTACATAATATTCATGTCCTGGTATAAATTGTTCCCTTTGTTTTTTGATCATTTCATTCTTTATCAGATTATAACTTTTTTTTTTTTACCACATTCTGAGCTTGTATTGTTCTGATCAACCATAGGCAGACAACTGTAATTTGATTCTAAAATAGTGATGTCATTTTGGTTTTCAAAAATGAAGGACAACATCATAAAACATTTTAAAAACTGAATTATCATATAATAGGGAAAGTGCCTGATGCTGAAGTCAGATTACCTGGCTTCAAATCCTGCTTTTGATGCTAATTAACCTGTGTGACCTTGGGTAATTCATTTAACTTCCACAACCTTAATATCATTGTCTATAAAATTAAGAGGCTGGATGAGATGGCCTCAGAGGCCCTTAATCAGCTCTAGCTCAGTGTGAGCCTCAGATAATTCTAGAGGCCTGAAGCTGGACTAGACAGGGCTTGGAGGCACTTTTAAAAGGTTAAAAGATTCTACACACATGTGTACACTGTAGCCTAAAACAGAAGCATCCCAGTCTTGGTTAAGTTTTGGCTTTTGTCATAATAATTCTGTGATGAAAAATAGCAATATATTTATAGCCACTCTGTGGTTACAAAGGAGCAGCTCGGTAGTGCAATGGATGGATCATCCACCCTAGAATAATGAAAACCTCAGTTCAAATCCAGCCTCTGACAACATGTGCCCCAAGACAACTCATTTAATCCCATTTACCTCAGTTCCCTTATCTGTAAAAAAAATGAGTGGGAGAAGGAAATAGCAAAACACCCCCATGCCAAGAAAACCCCAAATGGGGTTACAAAGAGTCAGACTTGACTAAAAGAAATGAGCAATAAATGGTTGCAGTCTATCCCAATAATCTTGTAAGATAGGGTGTATGAATATCTTTCTCCTTTTGACTGAGAAATGAAGTAGCTACAGCAGAGCTAGGATCCAAACCTAGAGTTCAGAGCTCTCATTACTATCTGAGGTGTGTTAGAAACATCTCCATCCAGCTGCTGCTGCAGCTGTTAATTCTGTTAGCTGTTAATAACAATGAGAATTGTTAAATTCTCAGTCTGAGCATTTATATGTCTAGTGACAGATGCTATAAATCACCTTGAATTATTATTATTGATTGTCTAGGTTTAAGAAAGTGATGGGAGAAAATATTAATAATGTAAATGAAGCTTAAATTTTTCTATTTACACATTATTTTTGGAGAACTAATTGTTAAATATTTACCAGCATATTCTTACTACTAGTACACTAAAGTAATGTAAGAGCCTGGGCAGAACCTTCTTGAATATAGGGTGGAGATTGATTGTTTTGTTATTCAAGAAAAGCTTAGGTCAGGCTTTCTTAACTTTTCTAATATCACTGACCCCTTTGGAATTGGTGAAGCCTCTTCTCACAAAAATGTTTTAAAATATATTAAATAAAATATATAGTATTACCGAAGAAAACAATTTTATTGAAATATAATATCAAAAACATTTTAAAAATAATTTCATAGATCCAGGGTTAAGAAACCCTACTTTATTTTTTTCCCCATTTGACTTATGGAATACTATTTATGTAAATTCCTATTGCTGCCTTCCAGCACTAGCTTCAGCTTCAATCTTCAATTAAAGAGAAGAAGAAGAAGAAATGCAGGGAAAAAAAGAAAAAGGAAACTTCCAGGTTCACTGGAACAGCTAAACCTTATGCATAATGACACAATCAGCATTGATTCAAATATAGGTAATTAACAAGATAAGAGTAGTGTTGAGGAAAGATGCTCCCAGAAGCAAGTTGAGAATGACAACTAATTATGACCAGTTAATTAGTGAGCAGTGAGTAGTTAGTTTTATGTATCACATGCGGTAAAAAATAGGTAACTGACCTTCCCAATATCAATACAACTTTGTCCACATGCCATGGAGTAATGTTTTAGTTCTTTTTTTTTTTTTTTAGGTTATTATTCAGTTTTTCTCAAATGAACTAGAGTGGAGCCAATCTGAAAGAGGGACATGTTTTTCCAGGGTTTTTGCCAAAATGCTTTTCATTTGTTTTAAAATGTTCCCTTTATCTTGTCATTCCCTAAAATCTTTTTTTATGGTCACTCTTTCTGGCATCAGCAGGCACTGAGTCTGAGCAGTAGCATTTCTTTGCCAGTCAAGAGCTGCAGCACTTGGTCCAGAGTAGGCATTGATTCATTATGCTAATTACCTGTCAGGAACACTCAGAAACAGTGACATTTCAATGAACTCACGATCCTCCACAGGAATAAAGAAGACTAAGTATAGACAAAGGAAACACACAAATCCCATTTTTGACAATAATTTAAACCTACTCCATCAAACCCTTTATAATGAGAAATATTTGTTAATTTCTTCCAAAATTATACCATCTTGGTTTGATTACCATAAAAAGTGAAATAGACCCAAGAAGGGAAACAGATCTATGACTGGTAACAAAAGACTTGGCTAGTCAAAACTGTATAATCAGCTTCATAATAATTAATAATTTGGAGCTGGGAGAGGAAATAACTGGTGTTTAATACTATCTTTGGTTACAAAACTGACCTCAAGGGACTGTCCAATAGTGGTATTATAACAGTGCTATTTTTTATAAAGCAATCTTTATCAACTCTGACTTTTCTTAGCCATTTTTTCTTCTTTTTTTCTCAATAGTATTTTATTTTTCCAATTACATGTAAAGATACTTTTCAGCATTCACTTTTGTAAGAATTTGAGTTCCAAATATTTTCTGCCTTTCTTCCTTATCCCTCCCCACCCCTACACAGTAAGCCGTCTGATATAGATTAAACACATTACAATCATTTTAAATGTATTTCTATATCAGTTAAATTGTGAAAGAAAAATCAGAACAAAAGGGAAAAAATATAAAAAAGCAAACAAAAAAAAGGTGAAAATAGTATGCTTCAATCCACATTCAATCTCCACAGCAGTCTTTGAATGCAGATGTCATTTTCCATCCCAAATCTATTGGAATAGTCTTGGATCACTGTCTTGCTGAGAAGCCTATCATAATTGACCATCACATAATCTTGCTGTTACTATGGAGAATGTTTTTCTGGTTCTGCTCATCACCCTCAACATCAGTTCATCTAAGTCTTTCCAGACTTTTCTGAAATCAGCCTGCTCATTATTTCTTATAGAACAATAATATTCCTTTGTATTCATTTACTATAACTTATTTAACCATTCCCCAATTAATGGGCATCCACCCAGTTTCCAATTTCTAGCCACTTCAAAAATTGCTACTATAAACATTATTGCACATGTGAGTCCTTTTCCCTCTTTTTTGATCTGGTTAGGATAGAGACCCAGTAGTGACACTGCTGGACCAAAAGGTTTGCACAGTATTATAGCCCTTTGGGCATAGTTGAGAATTGCTATCCAGAAAGGCTGAATCAATTCACAACTCCAGCAGTAGTACATTAGTGTCCCAGTTTTTCCACATCCCCTCCAACATTTTTTATTATATTTTCCTCTCATCTTAGCCAATCTGATAAGTGTAAAGTGGTATCTCAGAGTTCTTTTAATGTGCATCTCTGTAATCAATAGCAATTTAGAGTATTTTTTCATATGACTAAAAATAGCTTCTTTTCCTGAGCCAATTTTATGTAAAAGATTCTTTTGGTTATTTTTTTTTTCCTGACAACTAAATACAACTTCAATAATTCAGATTCACAATGTATTTGTCTTATTTCTATTATTATTAAAAGCCTTTGTAAAAGTTGTAATATGTTGGCTCCTGTGTCCCTATATTGTCTCCAAGTTGGGTGAATTTGATTCTAAGCTCTAATTCAAATTCAAAACTTTCAACAGTCATTTAACTCAAAAACTCAAGAACAAAAGCCTTCTGATTAAGCAACAGGTTTGTGTGTTTTTGTGGGAGTGCTCTTTTTGGTTGTTTTTAAATAAACAAATTAATAAGATAAACACTAACAGTAGTGTTTAAAAAACAAGCTTTTTATTAGGCCTGTTTAATGGTTTTAAGCATTTTCATTGAGGACTTTTGTATGTGTATATGTGTATGTGTGTGTGTGTGTGTGTGTGTGTGTGTGTGTATCCATTAAAAAATCAGGTTATGGTGAGGTTTCTATTTATAATTTTAAAAATCCTAATTAATATATATATTTTAAAGTAATAAAATTATATTTTAAATATACAATTCTATAAGGTTTATTTAACTAATTTAGACTGGCTTTCTTTACTCCAATTAGTATAAATTAGCTTTACTATAATATTATTTTTCATTCAAATGTTATAATCATATTATTGTTTTACCTGTGATTCTATGGGTAGGAGTCACACGTTTTGGCAGATATTTTATAAGGAAATATCTTCTGTCTTCACAATTTTTAGTTGTGAAACATGTTTGCTAGGTAATTACTTAAGCTTAATGTAATATCTGAGATCCTAATGATAAGTAGTTTAAAAGAAAAGTCATAAGGGCTATTTTGAGGGGGTGGGGTGGGGATAGAATAATCTAATGAAAAGAGCACTTACTTGAGAATAAGGATCTACATGATAATTTAGGATGAGTTATTTTACTTCTCAAGGCCTCAGTTTTCTTATTTATAAGATATAGTGTTTAAATATGATGTAGCTTATAGTGATCTAAGAGTCAATAGATTTGCAATGGAATGGAAAATGCCATCCTTACCCAGAAAGAGAACTATTGAAACTGAGTGTAGATGGAAACATGCTATTTTCAATAATCTTTTGTTTATTTGCTTGTTTGTTTTCTTTTCCTTGATTTTCCCCTTATGTTCTGATTTTTCTTTCACAACATGATTAATATAGAAATATAATTAAATGATTGTAAATGTATAATCTATATTAGATTGCTTGCTTGGGGCAGGGAGACATAAGGGCAGAAAAAAATTTGAAACTCAAAATCTTACAAAAATGAATGTTAAAAACCATTTTTATATATAAGTGGAAAAATTAAACATTGCTAAATGAAAAAGAATTTAAAAAACTGGTTTTCTTGTGGAAGTTTGAATAGGAAAGATTGTAGCTTATAGCAGTGTTAAGTGGTGCAATTTTCTGAATTTTTGACATTTCTCACAAAAATTATACAGAAACAAGCTTGAAATTTAGTTATACTCAAAATGTTCTATGATATATCAATTGCATTAAAATAAATTTACTTTCAATATATATTAAATAAATTAATGTGATATTGCTAAGATCCCCTACAACTCTTAACATTCTATGATTAGAAATTAAACCACATATGGACTTTCTGAGTCTCAGTTTCCTCCAGTGTCACTATTCTACTACTCTGTCTCTAGGTAAAACTATTTAAACCATTTGGAAACATTGTCAAAATATAAGATTTGCCAAATAGATTCCAAACATTTTTGCATCTTTCAACTTCAAAATTTTTTTTCTGTAATCTTTTACAATGTATGTGTGTTTGCAAATTAAACACCCATTATAAAATGATGTAAATAATATCATAAGCATTTTTATTACATGTTTGACATTTTAATCCCTCTAGTCTACACGCCATATATTTTAAGGAGCTTTTATTTCTGTCAATTAATCTCTGTTCACCAGTTAACCATCTCATCTTTTAATAAAGTCCTAATAGAAAGACAGAAGAGAAAGAAATTAGAGGAATTGAGTGAAATTTAGAGATTTAGAGAGATTTGAAAAAGAGACACTTTGAAAACCTGGAATTAAAAGGGGGATCTGTCAATTAACATTTCTAAACCAAGTATTTTTATTCTTTTTTTCTGTTATAGAGCCCTGTGACAGTCTAATAAACCTTATGAGTCCCTTCCTAGAGTAATGTTTTAAATGTACAAAATGAAATACATGGAATTACAAAAAAGAGATAACTATAATGAAATATAGTTATAAAAGTTTGCTTTGTTTTGTTTTAAAACATGCTCACACACACCTACGGTCAAGAATCCCATTCTAAAAGGATTAGTCTTTGTATTAGTATAATATTAATTTACTCTTAATACATGCTTCTCTAAAAAACAAACAAACAAACCTGTCACCACTCCCATTCCCAAAACAGTGTAAACAAAGGCATAGGGATCAGAAAGCCATTTCTGATTCCTCTGGCAAACTTATAGTTATGCTTAACTGTTAGTATATTGTCTCTTCTCAGTAGAATGTAAACCCCTTAATGGAAGGAACTGTTTCTCATTTTGTCTTTGTGTGTCTTAGGATTTAGCAGAGTGTCTCTCACTTAGCAGATGCTTAATAAGAGTTTGTTGAATTGGATTTAGGATAGAAGTAAGGCCTTGTTTTAAGAAAAGCTCTAATTTGTCACTTTTCTGGTTAAGAAAGAAGAATGAAATTAAAACATTTCAATAGTGTTAGTATGCATTTTAAAATTGATCAGATGCTTCTGGAATGTTTTATAGCCCAGTTTGTTTCTCCTCAATGCATGGTGGTAATAGGCATTTAATAAATGTGTAGTGACTTAACTTGAACAATATAGTTTCAATAGACTGCCTCTCTGCTTGTCCCCTAACATTTTAGCTTTCCCTCTTCTATATTATTTTCTCTGCCCTGTTCTGTAATCTATTTCTTAAATAAAAAAAAAAAACCCTACCTATGCTTAGTAATGCTAGTTGTACTTCTTTATTGCCAACTCTATATATGATCAACACTTAAGAGATCTTACAAGGTTAGTAGATAGGTAGACATTATTATGGTGCAGTATCAGCTTTTTATCTATTTACTTATTTACTTTTATCAAGGAAGATTACCATCTCCAGGAAAGCAGGGAGCAAATCTGCTGATTAAGACACAATCATTGCTTTATAATTCACACAAGGTCAGAGCACTGATTTCTGTCTGAGTAGAGAAAATATCTGTAACTATCTATTAGAAAACTATTTACCAAACATAATTTTTGTAGAAATTGCAGTGATTACATAAATCTTACAGTGAGATCTAACATTTCTTGTAGAGAAAGTTAGAGAACTGAATGCCAGTTGAGAAAATGCTAGAGCTTCATGGGGCTGGGGTAGAAGGAAGCTATTTCCTATCAGTTCAAGTTTTTAATAACTTACAAACACATTGTTGACTAAAACTTAATGAAAAAAAACTGTAATACATGTCAAGTGCATTGATTTCCTTAAGCACAGTTTTGCTTGTATTTTAAAGTTGTATTCAGACCCAACTTATTTTTCATATTATTTTGGTTCTATCTTTATGCATCTTAAATAAGAAAATTGGTTTAGTTAGTTGTAAAGGGCTGAAACTCTGAATAGGTGCCCTTGAATCAGACAACCAAGCACTTAAGGCTAATTACCTATTGGACAATAACTCTATTAGCATGTTTGGAATTTCTCTTCTCACACTTAATGCTAGCTCAATGCTTGGGGTTAAGAGAATTGTAAAGAGGGATTAGGGGGTGGAGTGAGATGAGTCAGAGTCACTTTGGAGATGGACAAAGAGAAGGAAGGTTGTGGAGAGCTTGTAGCAGTCTTGTCCATCCACTTCACTTCTCTCCCTAAAGATCAATAATAAAGACCAAGGACTGTTGCTTATCCTGACTCTGGCTGATTCTAAGGCATCCAGGGTGCTAACCTGGATTTCACAGTTAGTCATTTAGTTTTTCATCTTTCAGGAGGATTTTGTATATAATCATTGAGAAAAAACTGAAAATAATCAGTTTGTGGTCTTCACAAATTGATATGAAGTGCTGCATTGCAATTATAACCATTTAGGTAGCAGTTCAGCTGATGATTTCTGTGTGGATCATAAGGAAGTTAGATTTCACACATACAAATATTATTCAATTTCATAATGTAAATTCATATTTTAAAAAATACCACATGTCTGAGATCTGGAAGTATATCCATATTGCAATAGGATGGCTATCTATTAGCGTATCCAAGTAGGTATAGGTTCATTTTTAAATCACATCAATTTCTATCACATCAATCATGCTGCAACAAAGATTGTAAATATTCATTAAAATTTCATATCAAGAATGTTCTGAGTTGGTCTGACAATCTGTTATGGTTTCAGTGATATTTGAGTCCCATCACTTGTGTTTTTGTAAGTTTAAAAAACACTATCATCTGCTAAAAAGGAATTAAAAATGAATTTCTAGTTTTGTTAGAAATATTCAGATAGCAAGGTTACTGCTGTGATGCTTCAAGTGTGACACTGCCTACAGAAAATGCAGCCTAATGAGCCAAACTCAATACTCCGGACAGTGGTGCTATGGGGAAATGATGGATCTGTGTATGCACTGCAGCTTTAACCTCTAACTAGTTTTCATTTTTCATCTTTACAATTTCCATTTCCTCCTTCTGTTCAAATAAATTAAGTTACAATAAATGGATCCTCCTGCACATGTGACTCTTCTGTGAGTTCCTCTAAGGAAATCATTGGGTTTATTAATGAGCCTATTATTAATGTTTATTTCTTCTTTATTTTCTGTCTCTCTTTTTTTTTAGTCGCGACCTATTCCTTCTCACCTTACTTCAGCAGTTGCAGAGAGTATCTTGGCTTCAGCTTGTGAGAGTGAGAGCAGAAATGCTGCCAAGAGGATGCGTCTGGACAGACAGCAGGTACCTAGGTGTTTGGGGATCCACCTTATTCCTAAGTATAATATACTAGAGAAAAAGTCTTTGTGTAATACAGAAGAATGCATCATTTAGAATATGTTTAGTAGGGAAACAACTCATAATGAAGTTTTATGGGAAAAAAATAGGAAACTTTTCTATCTTAAATAAGCTGGGATTTCAGAAGGTATATGAGTTACACATAAAGTTCAAATAGTAGCTGCTGTCAACAGTAAAGGGGGAACAATTAAAAATTTTCTATATCTTTTTGCTATGATTTCCAAGTTTGATTGCTTAAGCAAATGTGTATATATATATGTCCTGATGTTAATTGATAGTGTAGGAATGGGACAACTTTAGGCTTTTGGTTTCATTTTAGCTGCAGTTAGAGATAAATACCAAAAGTTTGTATTATTCATTTATGCCTATAGTTGTAAAAACACAACAGAAGCTATAAAAGGCTTACTGGTGTTAAAGTAAAAAAAAAAAAAAAAAAAAAAAAAAAAGTAGAAAATGGGGATATTAGTCCATAAAAGACCATTTTCCCATATACATGTCCTTCTAAATGTTTTGCTTTATTTCTGTGGGTTTATATAGTTGTACTTTTATAATCTCTGTGAGTCTGTAACTATCTCCATTTGTGTATCTAGTATTTGTGAATATGTATGTTTATTACACTGGTTTTCTTGCTGTTTCCTTTTATCTGTGTTTCTTTTTATATTCATTTTTCTATATCTTTCTCCTTCACATTTCTTCTTAACTAGTGATATGTTAGAATGAAAGCATATTTTAAATATCACATAGAATTTAATGTTCCCTGCCCCTAAGTTAAAAGGCGTATCAGCAGGACATTTGATTCTACTCTCTCAAAAAGAAACAAACTGATTTATAATGTGGCCCCAATTGTTTCTTTCCCCTACTGTACCTCCCATGGCTAAATACACCTTAATTGAAAAATGGATTTCTCATTCCTGCCATAGGAAATGTGTTAAAATCTGTAATTCATGACACAATTGTATGTAAAACTAGGCGAAAGACCTTAGCTGAATAAATGCAAACATAGCCTTACTTCTAGGAATAAAAGAGTAGATAAATAACAATTTATACTTTGATTAATTATTCATTTTTATCATTTGCTTTTAGTTTTATTTGTTGTTGTTGTTCAGTCCTTTCAGCTGAGTATGCCTCCTCATGACTTCATTTGGGATTTTCCTGGCAAAGAAACCAGAGTGGTTGACCATTTCCTTCTCCAACTCATTTTACAGATTAGAAAACTGAGGCAAGCAGGGTTAAACGACTTGCCCAGAGTCATATACCTAGTAAATAAGTGCTACATTTGAACTCTCAAAGAGGAGTCTTCCTGACTCTTGACCCAGCACTCTATTTACTATGCCACCTAAATGTCCCATAAATTAAAACATTGTCATGCTGTATTATTTAAATTAATTTCCCTGAAAGCAAGGTTTCTTTTAACAAAACCAGCTCAGCATTAAATATGTGAGGTTTCTGGTAGTTTAGGGAGGATGAGACTGAGTGCTGTCATAGCTGTAAGGATCTCAAGAAGTTAGAATATGATTGTGCAAGGACTCCAATCACAGTCACACAATTGCATTGCTTAGTAGTGGGAAGCAACACATCCCTCCTTCTCCCCAGCTATATTATATAGCCTCTGTATTATTGAGAGGGGAACCATACTTGAAATATGGGAAGGCTCTCTTCTGTTGGGGACAAAACAGCTGGTAAATTTAAATCCACCTTTCCTGAAAAGAAAGGAGAGATAACAGCACACCACACATCCTGAGATATAGTCAAGGTGTTCCTGATGAGGTATAGATCTGGGGTACCCAAATGAAATTAGGGTTTCTGGTGCTCAGGGAGTTAAATGAGGTCTAGTGGCAGGTTTGGGGTTCAGGGAATCAAATGGAGCTCCCCTCCAATTCCTCAGGATTCAGCGCAAGGCTAGGGAGTTCTGAGGATTCCCTTTCTGCAGGCACGAGTCCCCTGTTAAGGAATTTACAGACCCGAAAATCTAGATTGATAAAAGAGGTTTATTATGGGATTGGAAGTAAGGTTAAAGTCTAGTTAGGGAAGTAGGTGAAAGTAAAGAGGCATTGGAAAAGTATTCCAGTAGGCAGAGAGTCCTTGGGGTGTCAGGCATGGACATGGCACTGGCATGTTTGGCCCTATGCAAAGAGAGGATTTTAGTTTGGCTCTTTTTATAATGAGAGATTTAGCTAAAGGGGGCCCGTGGGTGAAGTCCCAAGTTGGCTCAGATCATGTGGGGGCTGGGACAAACCCAGATCTCCTATTAGAATTCAAAAGGGTGCTTTTGACCAGGATTTGTGAATCAAAGGTACAGGTATCCTGAACTGATAATGCATCAGCCAGGAAGGGCTGGGAGTAATCTGCACAAATCAGTCTGAAAGGATCTCAAATCAGTTTCTTAAAGGGACCACAACCCACTTCATTCCAAGATCTGAAGTATTTCTAACATCTATTGTTATGTCTGATAACAAAATATCTGACAATAATGCTTTCTTGAAATAAAACCTCTTCATTAATGGAGGCTTTATTTCAAAGGCTATAAATAGTGAAAATCTTCCAGGCAGTTGAATTAGGACAAGTATGTGAAGTAGCTAGCAGTTAGAAAATGCTTGTGAACTTCTATCAGGGCCTACCATTCTCTTGGGAAATAGCAGCTTGGAAAGAAGACTTAGTTCTATGTTTAGAATCAAAAGAATGTTTTTATTAACATAGGCAACTGCTTAAAGTCTTAACATAGATTTCAGATATTTTGCAGAATTTACAATAATGTCCCCATAGGCAAAAGGGAGAGATATGGGTTAGGAAGGGGTAAAATAAGGTAGACTTGGAAATTCTTTAATGACTTGACTCCAACATTGCTGATCAACAGATGAATGGAGAAGGATGATACAGTAGAAACAGTACTGGAAATGAAGGAAGAGAGTCTGTGTTCAAAGTTCCAGTAAAGCCAATATCTGTATGAGATTTTGTTGTTGTTCAGTTGCTTTTCAACTGAAAACAGTGGTGTCCAACAGATGAGAAAACTGAAAAGGGTAAGTGACTTGCAGTACAGGGTTTGGCACGCATAATGCACTCAATAAGTGTTGATTGACTGAGTCACTAATGGACTAGCTCAGGGTCACAGAGGTAATATAAATAGTGTCAGAATTCATATCCTCTGACTCTAAACTGTTCTTTCCATTGGACTCATCAATACATTAAATAATAGAACTGGAACTCAGCAGCTTCTTGATCTTAAATCTAATATCATGAAATCTAGAACTGTATACCTAAAATCTTCTACACAAATTAAAGAAAATAAAAAATAAAATAAAAGATTAGTGACGTTGAGAAATGGCCATTAAATTTGACTGCAAAGTGATCATTGGTAACTGGAGAGAAAGCAGTTTCAGGTAAATGATGAGGTCAGAAGCCAGAAGGTAGAGTTAAAAAAGTAAGAAAGGAAATGAAGGTATCAATTATACATGCCTTTCTCCTTCAAATTATTTGAAAGACTTGCATATGCAAAAGAAATTAGAGTTCCCCAAATCTCAGAATGTCAGAGTTAAAAGGTAACTCAACCTCTATCTAGTCAAACCTATACCTAAATATAAAGAAAATTTACTATACTGTAAAATACAGGAGACAGTCCAAGCTTTTTTTTTTTTTTTTTTTTTTTTTTTTTTTTTGGAGATTTCCAAATTTGCCTCTGAAAATTTAGTTTTGATGCCTTTGCAGCTATTTACAGGCATTGTGAAATTAATTAGTTAATTGAATGTTTTAAGAGCTTTGCAGTCTGGATATGAATGTTATCATTTGAAATGCTAAATAACTTCCTGTGTTCCTTACTCTAAAACAAACTCACTTATAAAACAGTCATGTGGTAAAGGCCAGAAGCTAGTATTGTATCAAAGACAAATGGTAAAAACTTTAAGAAAGAAGTTTTTTTCTCTTCTGTAAAGTATCTGATTAATCCCCAGAGTATTACAGCTTAAGATATTTTACAAAGTACTCTCTTCCAGAAGGACTGGCGTTTTTTCCTAAGTTTTCAGCTCTAATAATTGATGTATCAATGAATTTTTATTTATACCCATAGAATTTTCAGTTTGATTTGGAAAACTGACTCTTATTTTTTACTTGTCATTGCAGAAACATGACTAATGTCATGTTTGAGGTGTGCACAAATTAAAGTAGCTTCATACATTTAAATTTTTTCTCTCACCTTTATTATTAAATGGCTGCTTATTGAAACACAAATATTTCATTGCTTTTCCTTATGTTTTCACTGGCAAATATATAAGAAAAAGATCTGTGCAGGTGATTGCTGAAGTATTTTTTTCTCTTTTGGGGAGTTTTCCAAATAAAATCTTTTCTTATTTAATTTTTTTTTTTTTGCTTTACTCTCTTTCTAAGCATGCCCAGATTTGAAAATTTGAGAAATTAATACATCTTAGATTTTTTTCTCCATTATTTTAACAGAAAAATTATGCTCTATTAGGGATTATAATGAAAAGAAAGTAGAGGTCTCTCTAGTGACAGCATCCTGAGCTGTAGCAATGACCCAAAGCTCTACCACAATCCCTTTCAGTTAATCAGAGACTAAGGTTCCTAAGAAAATGTGTTTTACCCCATTAGGTAGTTTTATTTCAATGGAAGATTTTAAGGAGAACTTTGAATTCTTTCCATGTTAGAAAGTTTGTCATCTAATGTTAACAGTGAAAAAGTTCAAATACTGAACAATTGAGGCAACATAACTGTTGTCAGACAAGTGAATAATTGCAAAAACAAAAAAAAATTATTGAAAATTTGTATATGAATACATATCCTTGAGACTTGCACATTATCAGGTAGCTAGAACCTACAGAATTTAGGAAACAATTACACTAAGTTATACTAAGAAATAATATGTATTTTTTACCTGTTGGGCTTTTATAATTCTTAACGAGTAAATATCATATTTGTCCCTGAAATTCTATTTATGTTCTCTGAGCCTAGTGATAAGAAATGGATTAAGAAGGCTTGACCTGGAGAAATGAGAGGTAAAAAGAACCATTAATACAAGGGAGATCGTTATAAAGAAACTTTTATGGGCAAAAACATCATTTTGAAAAAGGACCATTGGTCATGATAAAAGCTTTTATTCAGATAGCTAGTGTGTGTGTGCATTTTATTGCTGTTCAATCATTTCAGTCATGTGTGACTCTTCTGATCCCAATTTTGAGGGCAGAGATTTTTTGGGCAGAGATACTGAGAGGTTTGCCATGTTTATCCTTCAGTTCATTTTACAGATGTGTACACTGAAGCAAACAAGGTTAAGTGACTTGCTGGGATTGCATAGCTATTAAGTGTATGAGGCTATATTTGAATTAAGAAAAATGAGTCTTCCTGACTCTAGATTGGACTGTCCATTACATGACTTAGCTATGTATGTATGTATGTATGTATGTTCACATATATACACACACATGCCCATATGTATGCATATGTAGATTATAACATGTGTATGTATTATACACATATACCTTTTCTTATGTTGTCTTTCATATGTAGAGGGTTTAATGCATCTTTCTTTTTTATGTGACAGGCATATTTGAAAGCAAAAAAAAAAAAAGCTGTAAGTGAAAAATTAAGAAGGATAACTTAAAATTATTGCTTGAAATCCATGGTCTTATACTTAACATACCTTCTTCCCTTTCCCCACAATCAACTTTAACCCATTTTTAATCCTTTATTTTATTATATAATCCATGTAATTGGAAATTGCACCATGTGAGGATTAATTGAAGGAATAGGGATGTTAATCTGAAAAATTTTTTTAAATTACGATTTAGCACTTTAAGATTTGCAAAGAGCTCTACAAGTATGTTCTATCTTTACAATAACCCTGAGAAAGAGATGGTTTTATTTTCCCTTTTTATAGATGCAGACAATGAAGCATAAGTGACTTACCCAGAATCAAATCATTAATTAGCACCATTTACAAATGAAAATGAGGCAGGCATCAGTTAAATGACTTCTGTAGGGTCACAAAGCTACTCAATTTTAGGGGTAGAATTTGAACTCAGGTCTTTCAGAGTCTAGGCCCAGCAGTCTATCTATTGCATCATGTGGTTGCCTAGATAAGATATAACCAGGAGACAAGGCAGGTAGCTAGCAATCTTCAAGAATTAAAAGTTCTGTCATATTGCTTTCCTTGGTTCTAAGAAGTCCAAGAAAGACCACTGAATAGAAAGTGCTAAGAAGAAAATTTATCCTCAATATATGTAAAAATTTTGTAATGAGCAAAGCTATCCCTAAGGTGAATGGACTCTCTTAAAAGTTAACATCACTGGAAGTTTTTAAGCAGAGATTGAGTGTAAACTTATTGGAGGTATGGACTAGAGAGTTTTTATTTGATAAAAACTAAAATAAATATCATTTAAGGTTATTCTGTAAAATTTTAAATTATTAGCTTATAGGAACATGATTCATAGAACAAAGTGAAGGCAATGTTGTAATATGAAATATTGTAGACACATTTGCTTTATCATTATTAAATGTTTGGGGATTTCTACATTGAAAAATAAAACAATAGTAACCATTTTGTTACAACAAGATAAAGCTGCCAGCAAATTTATGAACCTTATTACTAATTATAAAAATATACCCTATCTGTTGGTGTTAATTGCTATGGGAAACATTATTTCAGTGTGTATTGTAAGAGGTTTAGCAAGTGAGCTTTAGTTAGATTTAGTTCTGGAAGTCAATAGAGAGTCTATGTGCATGAGTAATTCACAGTACATGTGACAGCATTTTTGGAGCTTAATATCCTTGTGTAAAAAATGAGGTTATATTCAGGTTGATATTTGGACTTCTGGTATATGTGTTGGTACTAAAAGTAAATATTCATGCTATGTTCTCTATGTCTAATGCAGCAATACAATCTGGATAGATTCTGTATTTCACAACCTAATTGAATATTAATTAAGTACTAAAGAGATTTTAGTAGGAAGGAAGAGAGAAATTTTAGTAGAAAGGCACTAGGAAACCAAAGGCTTGTGGGTCAAGTAATACTAGCAAGACCAGACAAAATAGGTTCTCTTACCTCCAAGTCAAATGCTGTGAAAAACAAACAGTGAAATTTATTTTTTTTTAATTTACCAGAACCATTTTAAAACCATTGTACAAAGAGCATGCCATTTATTGCCCCCCACTAATAAAGTAAGATAAAAGTCATTTCTGTTCTGTGTTTAGCCCTGAAGCATATTTTTTTCATCAGAATTGAACTAATTTTCATCTTCTATGTTGCCATAATTAAATGTCTTTTCTGTACTGTATTACTGTAAAACTGATTGAAATTTTGTGTTTGGACTGAGTAATATGGGAATTTTCAAGAAAGAGTCCCTGTAGGTCTTAACAAATATGTTTTCAAATTTAATTATTTTTTTCGATATGCTATCCATATACAAAGATGTTGCTGTTTTCCCTTGCTAAAAGAATGTTCACTTAAAGTTGGTTTTCTTGAACACTAAGAGAGGTTCTGTTGCAATGAAAGGCTTCTTTTCTTCACTTGAACACAATTAATCCAAATGTGTTTTGGACCCAAAATCTTGGTCTCATCAACCTTAGGCTTCAGTCAAGGGATCTTGCCAGATTGGAGAAGTTAAATAAAACATTCACAATTCAGATAACCAATTTTAACCTTTTATTGACCAAAAAAATGGATCTGGATAGTATTATCATTCAGGTTCCTCCAGCAATTTAAAAAATGTTAATTTGAAGTGGCTGAAAATTGGAAAACATTCATTTAAGAAGCAGAAAAAAAATACTATTTTCTAATATTTTATTCAGTTATAATGAATGTAACTATTTCATCCAGGCTGAAGTCATATTACTTGACCAGAATTAATACATTATTCATGGATAGTTACAATTTAGATATTAAAAAGTAATCATAGAAACTGGATAAACAGTATCCTTTCAAGTCTAAATGCATCCCCATAATATTACTTATTTACTTATTTGTATTTGCATTTTACATAATTGCAATTGTATTGCATCGATGCATTTACTTAATTGCATGTCCAAAATTGGGTTTGTGAAAATCTACACTTTTTCAATGAAGAGAAACATGATTGACCAGACACAACATGTACCAATAGCATACATAATTCTATTAGTATCCTATTGGCAGGCAACTAAGGGAAGGGAAAAGTGTTAAACTTGGAGTCAAGAAAGACCCTGGTTGAAATCCTGGCTCAGAAATGTATCAGCTGTGTAATCATGGGCAAGTCATTTAACCCCACAGGGGTCTCAATTTCCTCATCTTTAAAATGAAGGTAATAATATTTGTAATACCTTGTTGAGACATTGTAGCATAATGAACAAAGAGATGAAATACTCTTACTGTCAAGACAACCCACATTAGGTCACTTCCCCACTTTCCAAATACACATGCTAGTTGTGAGATTCTGGACAAATCATTTCTTTCTTCAGTGTCACTAAGAAGCTTTTTAAAACTATGAGTAAAATACTTTTTTAAACTTTAAAGAAATATAACAGCAGCAGCAATAGCAGTAGCATCAGTGGTAGCAGTTAGCATTTATATAACATTTTATAGATATTATCTCCTTGGGAGTTAGGATCTATTATTCTTCCCATTTTACAAATGAGGATACTGAGGTAGACGATGATTAAATGACTTACTCAAGATCATGCAGTTACTCTCTGAGTCAGGATACTAATTCAAATATTCTTGCTTTTGAGACCAAGAATGTCTTTATCCATTGTGCAACCTAGTTGCCCCTGTATGTGTCTGTGAGTGTGAGTGTGTGTGTGTGTGTGTGTGTGTGTGTGTGTATGTATGTGTACACTCATACATACTCCCTTATTTTTCTCATTTTATATTGAATGTGTGTATTCCCTTCAAAGAAGTTTAAGGATCTGGTCTGTTCATGACCTGGTATTGATTTGGACTAATAGAGTATGTCTGTTCAAAAGAGATTTAGGAACTTGTATTCTCTGTACATTCTGAATAGTCTCAGGTCTTGACTAACACAAACTAATCCTAATGGTCTTTACTGGATCATTTGTTTGCCTTTTCATGATAGTTTAATCTAATAATGTGCTGGAGACAGCTTAAACTTGCTAGGAAGAACCAATTGTTGATTCTTCAGTGTGGGCATTTACACCCTCAAAATTGGTAAATGCCACAAATAAGAGCTTGATTTGATTTTTATTTTAGATTTTCTAGACTTAAAAAAAAGAAATAGGGAAAATATTAATAATAGAGATTAAACTGAAAAAAAATGTGTCACATGTACTTTTAACCCTTTACCAAACCTTATTGTTAAACATTTAGTATGTCCCTGATCTAAGCTTTAAAATGCTGTGTTAAATAACATTCTAAGCATTTCAGATAGTATTGTTATTCTCTGTAACAACATGTATATAAATCAGAAATATGAAAAGGAAAGACACAAATCTATATAAGATATTTAAAAATTAATTTTATATGTCACATATATGGGGAACATAAGCATAGGTGTTTTTAAAACACATATATTGTGTGTTTATTTAATCTCTAAAAGAAAAAAAATTGTTTTATTCTCAGAGAGAAAACGGGGGAAAGTAAGTTTATGAATTGTATTTCTTGTGTCTTTTATTCAAAAGGCAAATTGCTTACAGCTTTCTGTCTTATTTAAAATTCTTAGTAAATCAAAGGAGTTTTGTTTTCCAGTTGGTCAACATTTATTAAATGTTTACTATGTATCAAACAGTGTGCTCAGTGCTAGGGTTACAAAGAAAGGCAAATGCTCAGTCCCTGCTCTCAAAGGAGCCTCGTATTCTAATAGTAAAGATACCATGTAATCTTTAATTTTTGCCAAGTAGCTAAATTTAACAAATATATGTTTAAATACTTCAATCCCTAAAAGGTAATTGTTTTATTTCAAGTAGTCTCAAATAGGATAAGCAAAAGTAGAATTATGAATTTGTTGTGCTCTGATCTAATTACAGACAACTAAGACATTTTTTTCTACTACCATAGTTTTGAAATTTGTGAATTTAAATGCTAAAATTTTATTCAAAAATTTTTATTAACTGCCTATACTTTCAAGGTACCTTGCTAGGTGCTGAGAATATAGAGGTGCAAAATGATACAATTCTTTCCTCTGAGGAAATTAAATTCTACTACAACCCTAACTATATTATTTATATTCACACTCCCAAAATGTGAGTGGCATCTATGTAATGTTGAATTTCATTCTTGCTATAAGGTGAAAAATATTACCATAATGATGGGGATAGAAGGGAAATCTTAGAACAAAAAATAGGGTAAATTGCATTCATAGTGACATGCATTCATATTTTGGTAGGGAGAAGAGACCACATTCCAAAAATGATGTCTAGATTAGTGAATCATACAATTGTATGTATATATTCCCTACTGCTTATCATAATAAAAAAGTTATCATATTTGGAGTGAGTTATTTTTTTAAATAAGGTTGCTTAAGAGTTTCAGACTATAAGTTTCTAATCTCTTTTTGGTCACATTTTTAATTAGATTTAACTTCTTTTACTGTATAGTATGATGGCCACTTCTCATTGCCATCTGATCAAGTTACTCATGAAATGAAAAGCAATTTTAATATAAACATAAAAAATAAGGAAAACAAATCTTCTGTGAAATAATTATTAAAAATTCATTTTAAAGTTAGCAAAATTTTGGTATGTGCATTATTTTAAACTATACCCCCAGTCCTTTAATGCTAATCATCAAAATTCAACTATAAATTCCTAGGCTTTTACACAGAATATAGGGTACTATATGGAAAATGAGTATAGCTTTTTCAATTATAAATTCCCAGGCTTTTAAACAGAATATATGGTACTATATATGATAAATGAGTATAACTTTTTCATAAGTAAGTCAAAGTTGCTTCATAAGTGATGTTGCATAGAAGTACCAAACATAAAATTTTGCTAAGTTGATTTCCCTTATTTGCCTGGATGACAACTCTAGCAAGTCAGTTTGTTGTAAGGCTTTCACATTAGTTTGCAGTTTTCCTGGTAAAATAGGGATATACAACTCAATTAGACTAAATCAACAGATATTTATTAGGCTTTTCCCATGTGGAAGTCACTATTCTAACTGATTCCGGTAATACAGGAATGAAGACAACATAGTCCATAATATCTTGGACTAAGAAAGCAGAATCAGATTTTGAATAGGTGTTAAAACAAAATACACGACAATATAATACAGTGCTAAAACTGGGATTGTCCAGATGTGAAGAGTGTTAAGTTTCCCACACTTACTGTGAATTGATGGTGAAAAGAAGTAATAAGTGGAAGTGGAGATGTTGAAGATGGGATTCTTATCTATATATAGGTTGGCTTGGATAATATCTCAGGTTCCTTCCGATTCCAATAAAAGTAGAATTCAATGAAAGAGCATCAGGGAGGTATAGGCAAATTACTTTGGGAAATATGAGAAATGATAGACTCTTTCTATCTATTGTGATCAGGATTGTTTTCATAAAGGAGGCAGCTTTAAGCCTGGGACTTGAGAAATTAAGATTTTCAATAGGCAAGGATAGGTAGAGAAAAGGAAAATAAAGTGATTGCTAAGTATAGTGAAGAGCAAGAGCAAATTCCATGAAAGATGAGTAGCATAATTTGATATAATATATGAAGAGGAATATGGTTAAAAAAAAAAAAAAAAGGTCTTCCTGATAGCCACTTCCCAAGATACAGAATAATATAAATGATTTTTTTTTAAGGTAGGCATTTGTCAGCTTATATTCACCACTCTAAAGGAGTGGGTGTGGGTGCACTCTAAATCTAACTTAGCTGGAATTTCAACCACA
The DNA here is from genome assembly GCF_902635505.1 of Sarcophilus harrisii. Taxonomy (NCBI): domain Eukaryota; kingdom Metazoa; phylum Chordata; class Mammalia; order Dasyuromorphia; family Dasyuridae; genus Sarcophilus; species Sarcophilus harrisii. Next base: position 478,317,369 of record NC_045426.1, read on the forward strand.
TTTTTATTGGAAAAATACTGTCATCTTCACAGCTATTTGGGATATTTGCTATATGTTGATAATAAGCCACACACTGAAAGTTGAAACAGAAAGATTGGGCCACATATTCATCTTAATAATTCTTCTCACATAATTTGTGTATTTGTATACCTTTTAGCCTATCTTTTCTCTTTCATTTGCTCACTTTAAAACATTTTAGTTACCTTGACATAACACTATCATTTATATTGAGCCAACTGAGCTAAGTAGTCACACACATATTATGAAGTCAGATGTTATAATCATTTTTAACTTAAATTATGATTTCAAAAGTAGAAATAGTTATAATAGTTTGATAACCTCAAATGGCAGATATATATAACTGGATGCAAAAAAGCAGTGAAATAGCTTTTCTATATTCAGTTAATTGTGGTTCTGAAATAATACTAGAGTAATGATTTTAAAAAATAGAAAAAGTTACATTTTTTTAACCCATCTATGAATTATCTTGTAGCCAGTAAGCAATATCTTCATGTGTTAGGGGATATCTCAAATGACATAGGAAAATAATATTTTCCTATTATAAAAGATCATATTTGATGGTAACCTATTTTACAATAATATACATAAGACTACTCAAGCTGTCTTGCTTTACTTGATAAAATTTGATAGAAAAGGCTAACAATCACCATGATAGAATTCAACATAACCAGCACCACATCACTTATGTCATCAGCATTGTAAAAATGTTCAGAGACTAGATTGCATTCAGTCTCTGGGGGAGGAAAAACACAAAAATTCATGTATAGAGTTATAATCAGTAGTTTATATTGCTTAATTCAAAGCTTCCTAAATATTTTATACCTTCTATCATTATTTTTAATGTAATTACATTTTAAAACTCTCTTCTTGCCATGTTTTGGCAATATACAGAATATACAAAATATATGGGATAATATAGATAATATACAAAAGGGCTGATGATTTCTATAAATTTATTTTGGAAATGGTCATTTTGGTGAAGTTCCTAATTATTTCAATTTACTCTTTTGAGTTCTGTAAATGTCTATCCTATCATCTTTTAAAACTAATGATTTTGTTTATATTTTACTTATGAGATTAATCTAGCACTTTTAAATTCAAAAAGGATTAATGTAAAATACTTTATTCAGATGAAAATAATCAACTTATTAAGTATAAGAGGAGGAGACATAATACAATACAATAGGTTTGTTGGGGTTTTGTTTTGTTTTGTTTTGCTGTGTTATTTTGTTTTTTTCAGTAAAAGGCCTGGGGTCTTAGTGGACTATAAACTCTGTAGGAGACAGCAATGTGATAGCTGACAAAAAAAACCCAAGATATCATCTAGGATTATATTAAGACATGTATAGATCATAGGGTGGTGATAGTTTCACTTATCTCCACTCTCATCAGACCTCAAATGAAATTCTAGGCCCCATGATTTAAGAAGGACATTGTTAAACTAGGTTATCCAGAGAAGGGAAGCTAGCAAGGCAAAGGAAAAAAAAAAGAAAGAAAGAAAGAAAGAAAAAAGCCTTCCCATTGAAACTTGGGAAGTTTAGGTTAAAGAATATAAAATGCATAAGAGGCATGATATGGGTTGTCTTCAAATATCTGAAGGATAATTATTTAAATGGAAGATTATTAGATTTGTTCTATTTGGCCCCAGATAGCAAGACTGAAGCAATGGGTAGAAATTATTAAAACATAAATTTATGATTTAAGGCAGGAAAAACTTCCTGAAAATTAGAGGTATCCAAAAATACAATGGGATGACTTGAGAGCTGTTTTAAAACTCTTCAAACTGAGAGTGGCTGGCTTGCCAGTTTTGTTAATGTAGAGATACATTTTTGGTGATGGGTTAGATCAGAGAACTCTTGAGGACTCAGTAGACATTGGATCTGTGATTTCCACTGGCTTGGGGAACTCCTATGTGAGAAAAAAAAATTTCTTTCAGTATAGGTTAGCAACTTCCATTTAACTCTTTAGAAGTAGACTAGGGCACTGAAAGTTAAGCAGTTTTACCAGGGTCACACAACCAATATGTGTCAAAGGCAGAACATATGCATGCATAAATTATTATGTGTGCATATATATATATAAGGTATCCCCAAATAATTCCACAATCACAATATTAATAAATTATATACAACCCCTCTTATAAAGTCATGAAATCTCCCTGTAATATCACTTAAGAAAATATCTGCTTTAAGCTTTATTTCTATAGACTTCACCCCATGGCATCATTTTACCCAGTATCTTATTTTTACAGACTATACTAATTTAGAAAAAGATATTATGCCTATAAGGCCTGAGTCAATCTGTTGTTTATTCTATTTCCCACACAACCTTCTGTCTTTCTGTTTTGGAACAGAAGGTATAACTTCTTTAAGTTTGAGGGTCCTCATCTGTGAGGTTGGACTAGGTGATCCCTAGGTCCAAAATGATTTGTTAAATGGGTTAATATACATAAAATACATTTCAAACTTTAAAGATAAATGCTAGCTATAATTAGTATTCTTATATGATATGCTTCATTCTAAAGTGTGATTTTCTTTTGGGGACGTTTTTTTTTCTGAAAGAAGTCATCTCTAATTTAATAAACTAATTCAGTGATAAAATAAGGGGTAAGGGGGTAGCTAGGTGGTGCAGTGGCTAGAGCACCAGCCCTGAAGTCAGGAGAATCTGAGATCAAATCTGGCCTCAGACACTTAACACTTCCTAGTTGTGTGACCCTGGGCAAGTCACTTAACCCCAATTGCCTGAGCAATAAATAAACAAATAAATAAATAAAATAAGGGTAAGAAAATTATTCAAGCCACCTTTTTATACTACTTGATAATTAATAATTTATCAGTAAGTTTGTTGGAGGCAGGGCAGCCTTTTCACACTTAATTATCATAATCTTGGCATTACTTTTAAAAAAAGAGAAATTTAGAATTCTTATTTGTTTTTTTTTTTCTTTTCATTCTTAGTGAATTCCTCTAAACAGCATTTGTTAGATGTCAATCTCTAAAAATATTTTCTTGATTCAGCTCTGCCTCATGGCTTCCCTGGTTTCTTTCAAATTTCAAATGAAGTTCCACCATTTGCAAGAATATTTTCCATTCCTTCTTCATCTTAGTGCCTTCCCTTTGATACTAGCTCCCAGTGTAGCCTATTTATATTTTATTTGTACATATTAGTTTGCATGTTTTCTCCACCATAAACCTGTGATCTCTTTAAGGGAAAAGAATGTTTATTTTTTGTTTGTTTTGCCTTTTGGGGAATAACCTCAGTGCTCAGCTTATATTGTATGTTAGCTGGTATATTGTAGGTACTTAATAAATACTTGTTGACTTGACTCAATACCACTCTATTATCTGTATAATTAATTTAATATTCTAATGATATGACCAATCTGGGATCAGTATAGATTATGTTTTTGTTTTGTTTGTTTTGTTTTGGGGTAGAGAGACTGCAAATAATTCTTTCAGTATACATAAATTTATATTGAATTGCAATAAAAATTCTAAGTGGCTATACAAATACAGGCAGTTTTTCTGGTTATTATTCCTGGAATTTGGAGAATGAAGTTGAGTGGAGTAGCTATTTAGCATTCTGATTTTACCTTGAATTCCTGTATATACCCTAAGTTATTCCTTCCTATTAGACTTTATTCATATAGCTCCCCCCACTTGAATGTCCTCCCATCTTCTCTGTGTAGAACCTATATGTACCTGGTTATTTTCTTCTAGTCTACTCCATGAATGTGGGCTCTCTGAAGATCATTTTTTTAAACCTTCCTTTGTACACCCAGCATTTAATTCAGGGCCTATAATATAGCAAGTGATTGATAAATGCTTTTTAAGAATTAAATTGTGATTTCATCGATCCAATGGTTCTGCAATCTTTGAAAGTCTAGCTCAAACCCCACTTTCCATCTCTATGCTTCAGTCTTCAGAAGTCATGTACAAAATTAATGCAAGCCAGACCTCAAAGGTCATCTACTCCATCTGATCCCCTCATTCATTTTACAAATGAGGAAACTGCAACCTCAAGAGGATAAAGTAATTTGCACAGGGTCCCCAAAGCTAATAAGTGATGGGGCTGAAATGTGACTCTATACCTTGTGACTTCAAGTCCAAGGCTGCCTTTGATTATATAGCCACTATCATACTTATTTAATACTTGATCACTCCTTCCTTCTCTGGATCCCTGATCCATGAACCTCTGCATGTCAGTATAGGCTATGTTGTTCTGGATTTGTTCCCTAGGTATTTTAAAAATATATTTCTTGTTTTCATTTTGAAATCATAAGATCTCAAGGGCAAATATCTTTTCTTCCTGTTGCTTTGCATATCCCTCTTCAAAAAGAATGAATGCACCTCTAGTTTTATAAGAGGAGACTCAATAAATTCTCATTGACTTCAATTTAATTGTTGCTTAGTGACCAGGACTTTTTTTTAGGAAAAAAGAGAAATAATTATAGGACACTTAATGTCTAGTTTGTGAACACAAATCATCTGAGGAACTGTTTCTATAATATAAGAATGGTTGTATCTAGACAGACCACACATAAAGACCTACTGAAGACCAAACTGCAAAAGGGTTGCTTTATGAATATTAACTTTTCAGCACACATTAGAAACATCTAGATCTGTGACCAAATAAAATAGATATAGAATCGGGCACATGGTGGAAAGAGTGACTAAAGAACATTACATCACTTAGTTACTTGGGCACTGGAGCTTTTAGCAGTTCCAGAGAGTGAACGTAGGTGCCTATTAGGTCTCTGACAAAGCAATTATGTCCTAGACATATATGCCTGGAGCTGACCTGACATTTGCCTCTGGAGAGTTGTCATAGCAGCAGCAAACTGAATAGAGCAGCTTGAGACAAGTGCCTACTGCTTGCTCTGGGGGAAAAAAGATCCCCTCTAATGTGAATATTAATAGAGTTGCATATATGTTGCTCCTAAGGAGTCTCCTTAGGAGAGACTACCATTCTATATGTTATTAGTTTTGTTTTTGTTTTTAAATAGTCACTTTTTTAAAAATTAAGAACATTTTAATTATCTCCCTCTCCAGGGAGTTTACAGCACCGTTCACCAGAAGTAGTTACCAAGTAACGGAGGTGTTGTTCCTTGGTGAGATGTCTCAAAACAGTTTTAACAAAAGAATCCAGATGCTGTAAGCAGGGCATCCCCTTTAATTCTCTTGTAGTATGTTTCTACTAGATTAATATTCTATTTTCTTCTTCCCCATTCTCTTTTCTATTTTTGTTATGCTACTGTAGGAGAATTTACATAAACAAACAATAATCATATATATAAATTGACACATGGGCATAGATAATTAAATAAAATGAGAGAGAGAGAGAGAGAGAGAGAGAGAGAGAGAAAGAGAGAGAGAGAGAGAGAGACTGATTTGTGAATTCTTAAAAACAATTTGGGGATTTTGACATAATTTTTAGTCTATTCCACAATACTTGGCATTATTAGGAACTTGTCATTCTCCCCTCAAAAAAAATCCCATTGTACTAAATTACAAAGTACTAAAATAGAAACTACTATAAAAAGTCTTCTCTTGAAATCAATTATAATTTTATAATTTAGGCATAAAATAAAAATGCTTAAATAAATTAGAAAAAAATCAAAGCCATTTGGCAAGAAATTGGCTTATACTTCAAAACCAAAGAAATTATAGTTGAATCAAGGGCCATCCTGTCTTTAAAAAAAAAAAAAAAAAAACTAAGAGGATGCTGATTTTTTATATGGGAAGACAGAATTGCAGCCTCAGTCCTGACATTAAAAATGCTCGACTCTTCTTTGAAGATTGGTTCAGGTTATAGGAAAGAGAGGAGAAGTTTAAAGTGGGGGCTTCATTTATCATTACTTCCATTTCAGAGGCAAAAAAAGCAAAGTTTCACCTTAGTAAAATGGTAGTATTATTGGACCCAGAATCAGGAAAAAACCCAGATATTAATTTTGCCTTTTATATTAGTCATAAAAAAGAGACGTCTTTTGCCAAGAGCTCCCTCTTCTCCCTCCTTATCTTACATCATTCATATGTCTTTTCCCACTGTCTCCTCTTTCACTCCTATCTCATAGGAAGAGGTGGTCCTCCTTGCCAAATCAAACCATTTTGTATGCACCATTGTTCCCTGCCTTCCAGTCTTTTCCAGAAGATTGCCCCTTTATCATCATTAGACTTTCTAATCTTTTCTCAGCTGCCTACAGACACACCCACATATCCCCATAATTATTAAAAAAAAAAAAAAACCTCTTTTTATTCAACCATTTCTGCTTGCTGTCATCTTACATATCTTCTGATATCAATGGACAAAGATAAATAAAAGTAATTTTCTGTTTTCTTGGGACCTTATTTATAAGAGCTATATTTTTCATTGCATGGATAATGTCAGAGGTTTGGCAGTGCATTTTATTTCCATTCTAAACATAGTACAGAAAAGCAGTAGCATTCAAAAAGATTTTTATCTTTATGATATGGAAAATCTCCAGTCAGTGATCTTGAGGGAAATGAGAAAATTTGTCATCATAGAAGAGCAAGGATGTGAATGAGACACTACTTGAAATATCTAGCAAGAAGCTTTTCTGATTGGGGGATTTAAAGTTTGTATATGTTTCATCTCCACTAAAGTCCTGCTCCCATTGCTATTGCCTTATGGAAGTGATACTGTGGCTAGATCAATGGAGAAGAAATTTTGTGAACTCTTATTAAAGCAGAAAAGCTTCAAACACAGGCCCATAGCATATCTCTTAGGTGAGTATCAGTCTAGCTAAGTGTTTTTTTCACCAGATTAGTGACAGTGATTACTGATTTTCTGCCACAAAAAATTATGAAGATCATTTACCAAGCTTTGGAAGTGTTGTAATCTATACAGATGAAGGAGTACACATGCTAACCAAATCATAGCTATGTGAAACATTGAAAAAGCTTGTATTACAAATAATAACCTATAGTACTTGCCAACTCTCCTCCCACTTTCAACTACATTCAATAACTTGAAAGGATTTGTGAATACAAGTGAATGCTCCCTCCCATGAGGCATATTGCAAACCATCTCTGCCTACTTCTCTTATGCAATTCTTATTAATGCCTTCTCATAAATTTGTTCCAGAGAAATCATCTGATATATTCAGACCTTCCTTGCTTTCTCTTAACAGATGTCACAAAGATATTAGTTATTTCTTATTTTCATCATATTATTTGGTAGATGGGTAAACAGATAAATAATAAAGATAGATAGGTAGGTAGATAGATACATAGATAGATAATTAAGCACTTATGTGCCAGGAACCTATAGTACACTCTAAGGATATAAATTTAAGCAAGTAAGCAGTCCTTGCCCTCAAAGAGTTTATATTCTAATGGGACAATAGAACACATAAAAGAAAATTGTAAAAGGGATAGGGATAATGATGCCCAGAAAGTGGTATGGAACCATGGTTTCAGGCAAGATGAGGCCAAATCTTATCTATCAGAATTGCTACCAGAATTATGTACCAGTATGGCTGAAACAGAATCAAAAATTTGGAGAAAGAAGTTTTAGGATCAGAATGATGACAAATACACAGATAACATTATGTGAATATGACTAGGAAATAGCATGAAGACTTGACCGTTTTAGGAGTAGCATTCTTTTTTCAATAATACATTTCTGTGATGGCACTATATACTATGGTACTTTTCCATAGTTCCTTATTTATTATGTTACAGCCAGCTAAACCACATCAGATACCGTTTCATTTTTCTCTTATTTGAAGAATTATTAATTTATTATTATTTAAAGAATTATTAATTCTTTAAGACAGTAGTATTCTGTGCCACACAGTCATGTAGTAACAGTATTAGAATATTATATAAAATATTATAATTAAATGAATGCACCTCTTCTCCAAGGAAATATTTGGGACCATTTGAGAAACTTTACATTTTCCCAAATGCAAATCAGCTCAATTTTTTCCATTGCTAAATTTTGGTTCTAATTCATCATCCATTTTCATTGCTTATTCAAGATATATATGTTAATAGGTGAGAACTAGGGGTTGTTTATATAACTGCATGTCTTCATAGTTGACAATAGAGATCAACCTGCTTTTTCCCACATCAATTTTTTGAAGGTAGTGTAACTTACCTAAGAGACAATACAATGGTTTGAGTGATTCAATAACAATGGAATGTAGCCAAGCTAAGCAAAGTCAACAAGCATTTATTAAGTACCCACTGTGTGCCAGACATTGTACTACAAACTCAGAATACAAAGAAAGATAAAAATAGTCCTTGCCCTAAAGAAATAAACAATATTGTGGTGAAAACAACATGCAAATAATCAAACAAAATGTGAACTACCAAACAACAAACAAGATACATACAGGATCAATGAGAAATAATGTAAAAGCACTAGTATTAAGAAAAATTATGAAAGGCTTCTTAAAAACATGAGATTTTAGGAGAAAAAGGAAGCCAGGGAAACCAGAAGATAGAGAAGATAAAGAAAAGATTTCAGAGCAACGAGGGAAATCACTCAAAATGCATTACATGAGGAGATAGAATTTCATGTATTGTTTGAAGAACAGCAAAAAGACCTGTGTCATTGGTTCATCTGTGTTTTAGAAAGATCACTTTGATAGCTGAATACAGGATAGTCTGGAGTGGGAGAGAGCCTCACAGCAAGACCAACCTAGACTATTGCATTAGTTCATATGTAAGGTGATGAGGGCCTGAACTAGAGTGATAGTAGTCTGAGAATAGAAAGGAGCATATGTGAGAAATGCTGCAAAGATAAAAATCAACACGACTTGACAATAGATTATACCTGGTGAGGTGAGGGGATGCAATGAGAAAGAGCATGAAGAATGAAATGTCACATCTGATTGTCCTGAATAAGGATGTGTCCGTGACAGAAACAGAATATCTTGTGGACCCTAGAATTAGCAGGAATGACTGGATGAAGACCCAGGGAAAAGAGATTAAGAAGGAGCAATAAGACAGGTTGGAGAAGAAACAAGAAGCAGCAACATTATTGAAACCTAGGCAAATGAGAGTTTTGGGGAAGATACTGGTAAACAGGGTCAAAAGCTACAGAAGATCAAGGATGAAGATTGAGAAAAGACCATTGAATTTGGAAATTAAAAGACCATTGGTAACTTTGGAGAGAGAAATTTTGCTTAATTATAAAGAATTAGGAAGAAAATAATGGAAATCTTACAAATGTAGATGGTTTTCTCAAGGGATTTAGCTGTAGAAGAAATAAGAAATTTACTATAATAGCTAAAAGCAATTGGAAATCAAGTATATGGTGTTTTCTTTGTTTTTGGTTTGTTTTAGCCTGAGGGATGGAAGAATATTCATTGTATATAACTCCCAGAAAAAAATAATTATGTAGACAGATAAGTAGTTATGCATATTCTCTCACACACATTCTTTTTGTATAAGAGCTTCCTTCCTTATACCCCATAACAAGTTATAACTTCTCCATATATGTATTTGAAATGGTTGTATTGGAGTCCAAGAATAATGGCATCATTGTATTTGATGCTTTTAAAAAAATCTTTGCATATCTTTTCCATTAAAATTTTTTTCATCTTCCTAGTTTCATACTTTAGTGTCCTTTGGATGATTTTGCTTAGTCTTTTTTCTAAGCTGTTTCATTTAAACTTGTTTTACCCTTTACTATTTCTGTTTTTTGAGATAACTGCTCATAATATTGCACTATTCTTCATAAGTTTTATCAATAACTTGCATACTTATTCAATTTGGAGTTCTTTTAATTATGCAACACTGATTTTTCTCATTTTTATTCTTCTAGATTTGTATTATTGTTTTATTTGTATTATTATTTGTATTATTGTATTATTGACCCCTAAAAGGTTAGTAATCTTATACAAAGCTAGTTGATACAGGAATGATTCTCCTATCAGTCAGGAAAAATAGCCTGTCTATTAAAATGTAGTTAAATTTTTGTGTTATTTGATATTCATCATAGCCAGAGTCTATTATGTTCTTAAATTAGTGAATAATTGAAAAAGCACTTATTAAACACTTACTATATATTTTTTAAGTACTAGGAATACAGATGTAAAAATTTGAAAGTCACTGCTCTCAAGAATTTGAAGGAGTGATTCTAATGGGGACAGGCAGGAAAATGGTGGCCAGAGAAGGGCATTCTACTCTGGAGAGTCACATAGAGAGTGAGTTGATCTAGGTCATTGATACAACAATAATATTAATTTGATTATTTGCTAGGGGAGATAGTAAAATTGCCTGGAATAGAATTGAGCAGGGAGAAGAAGTGGAGGATAGATGGAAGTTGGGACAAACTTATGACAGTGATGTTAATTATGAAGTTACTGCAGCAATCCAAATAAGAGCTTAAAGCTAGAAGTAGAGTAGCAGCTGTGTGAGTAGAGACAAGAGGATGTATAAGACATAAATATTGTAGAAAATTGAAATTATGAGATATGTCAATCGATTTAACACATTTGACTAGGTAGATGTAGAATCTATAGTCTTTCTAGTACTTCTAAATTAAACCTTTTTTGTAAAAACTCATTATGTACTTCTTTGAGACCAAAGCTCATGCTATAGCTGGGCAAAGTGGGGAAGGATGTACAATCAAAAATTCCTTTCAAAGAAAACCCTTATTTTTACAGTGGCAGTGAGAATCTTGAAACTCATAGCTCTAGAAAAGCAGTTTACTTCAGGCACAGGGAACTAGATAACAAGGAAAAGATCTTCATCTAAAAATGAGCTTATTATTTGTTGATCAGCTTTCTTTAGAATTCATTATCACGAGCTATTTTTTAAAATTTATTTTTATATCTCTCTATATGTAATATGTTGTTTTGTGGAACTCAAAACACTATAAATGTTAAATTTAAAACTTTTACAATTGTTATGTGTGGTAGATGCAGTTGTACATATTCTTCTTGTAGTCACACTAGAAGAGGGGTTAAGTAACTTAATTTTTATGATAATGCAATAATGGAATCTTGAAAGGGAGTTGTACCTTGATACTCTGGTCCCATTGATCTGACCATTGGACGATGCTCTGGTCATTCCAAAGGCTGAGAATAGATGAATTAGAACACAAAAAGAAGTTGGCCAGGCAAGGAAGTCAATTTCCATTTGTTATTATTATTATACTATCATCTTTTTTTTTAAATTGGAAAACTGTCTAGAAAGAGACGATTGTGTAATAGTAATAACAGTAATAATAATAGCTAGTACTTATACAGTACTTAAAGGTTAACAAAGGACTTCACAGTTTTTATCCCACTTGATCTTCCCAACAACCCTGGGAGGCAGGTGATATTATTATCCCTATTTTAAGATGAGAAAACTGAGGCAATCAGAAGTTAAGTGATTTACTCATGGTTACAAAAGTAGTGTCTGAGACTAAATTTAAATTCAGGCCTTTTTGACTCCAAGACCAGAATTCTTTCCACTATGCCACCTAAGGGTGGTATGTTAATAAAAGTAGTTTTTCACATGAGCTTTGGATTATAGTAGACCAGTTCTGAAGTAGGAGACTAATATGTTCTTATCAAGTAGTAATTTGGTCTCTCAGAAACAGTAGTAAAGAAAACATCAGTGCCCACTTCAGTGTTCTAACTTATCCATCTGTCACTATTGTCCTGTGCCATCTCATAGTTTGCACATATTGTAACCTCGTATGAATGAGCACTAATCAAAGATTCCATTTATATCATGCTTCAACAGTCTTGGTTATGGTGTTCTCTATTGTCAAAGAGAATGACAACAATGGGACAATTTACCAAAATTTATGGGATGCAGTGAAAGCAGTACTTAAGGGAACATTTATTTCTCTAAATTTTTACATCAACAAAATTGAAAAAAAAAAGAATATATTGACAAATTTGGCATCCAATGAAAAACACTTGAAGAACAAATTTAAAATCCCCAATTGAGCATCAAATTGAAAATCCTGAAACCCAGATGTGTAATTAATAAGATCGAAAGAAAAAAAAAGTAATGAGTTAATAAATCTAGGATCTGGTCTTATGGGGAAAATCACAACAAGATAGATAAACCATTGACCAATTTTATTTAAAAAAAGAAAGAAGAAAATTAAATATCCAATATCAAAAATAAAAATGATATCCCCATCAATGAAGAAGACATTAAAGAAACCATTAGGAAATATTTTGCCTGACAAATTTCAGAAAAACCTAGACTTACAAGAATTGACACTGAATGAAGAGAGCAGAATCAGGAGAACATTGTACACAGAAACAGCAACATTGTGTGATGATCAACTATGACAACTTTAGCTCTTCTTAGTGAGACAGTGATTCTAATAGAATTCTTATAGAATTGTAGAGTTTGTAATTCTTATAGAGTTGTAATGGAAAGTGCCATTCACCTCCAGAGAAAGAGCTATGGAGACTGAATGCAGATCAAAGTATAGTATTTTCACCATTTTCCCCAGTTGTGGGTTTTTCCTTTAGTTCTGATTTTTTCTTTCACAAAATAACTAATATATGATATTGCTTGATAATATATGATATTGCTTGACATCTTAAAGAGAAAGAAGGAAAGAGAGGGAAGGAGGAGAAATTGAACAAACCATTATCCTCAGAGTCAGATGAGTCCTTGACTGAATTTTACCAAACATTTAAAGAACAATCAGTTCCAATACTATATAAACAATTTGGCAAAATAGGTGAACAAGAAGTCCTACCACACTTCTTTTATGACACAAATATGGTGCTGATACCTAAACCCCGAAGACCTAAATCAAAAAAAAGAAAACTATAGACCAATTTTTCTAATGAATATTGTGGCAAAAATTTAAACAAAACACTAACAAGGTGGTCACAGCACTATATCACAACAATTAAATACTATGACCAAATAGAATTTATACCAGAATTCAGGGTTGGTTCAATATTAGGTAAACCATCAACATAATTGTTCACATCAATAACAAAACCAACAGAAATCATGATTATCTCAATCAATGCTAAAAAAAAAAGTGTTTTTTGGACAAAATACAGTACTCATTCCTATTTAAAATACTAGAGAACACAGGAAAAAAGGGAATGTTCCTTAAAATGATAAACAGTATCTATCTAAAACTATCAGCAAGTATTTTCTGTAATGAAGATAATCTAGAAGCCTTCCTAATAAGAGCAGGGGTGAATCAAGGATGCCCATTATGACTATCATTATTCAATATAGCACCAAAAGGTTAAATATCCAAGAAAAGAAGAAAAAAAATCAGAAGAATTGGAATAGACAATGAAGAAACAAAACTATCACTCTTTGCAGACAATATGATAATATACTTAGAGAAGTCTAGAACATCAACTAAAAAATTACTTAAAATAATTAATAGCTTTAGCAAAGGGGAGAATATAAGACAAACCCACATAAATCATCATTTCTTCATATGACCAACAATACTCAGCAGCAAGAGATAGAAAGATAAATTCCATGTAAAATAAATGTAAACAATATAAAATACTTAGGAGTCTACCTGCCAAAATAAACTCAGGAACTATATAAACATAATAACAAAATACTTTTCACACAAAGTAAAGCAAATCTAAATAATAAAAAAATTGCTTATGGGAGTCTGAGTCAATATAATAAGAATGACAATTCTGTCTGAACTAATGTACTTATTCAGTGTCATACCAATTGAATCACCAAACAACTATTTAATAAAGTTAGAAAAAAATAACAAAACTCATCTGGAACAATTTATGTTTTAGGGTGTCAAGGGAATTAATGGAAAAAAAATACAAAGGAAGATAGCTTAGCAATAACAGATCTCATATTGTAATACATTGATCTTCAAAACTATCTGATACTGGCTAAGAAATAGAATGGGGCATCAATGGAATAAATTTGATACATAAGACACAATGATCAGTGACCATAGTGACCATAGTGTTTGATAAACCTCACTTCTCAAATATATAGAGAGAAGTGAGTCAAATTTATAAGAATGCAAGCCATTCCTCAGTTTATAAATGTTCAAAGGACATTATGAACAAGCAATTTTTGATAAAGAAATCAAAGTTATCTATAGGCATATGAAGTGCTCTAAGTCACTTTTGATTAGAGAAATGCAAATTAAGACAACTCTGAGATACCTTCTCATATCTATCAGATTGGCCAAAATGACAAAAAAAAAAAAAAAGGAAAATGATCAATTTTGGAAAGAATGTGGGGAAAATGGGACACTAATGCATTGTTGATGGAATTGTGAATTTATCCAACCATTCTGGTGAGGAATTTGGAATTATGCCCAAAGAATAACCAAACTCTGCATATCTTTTCACCAAGAAATATTACTATTAGGTCTGTATTCCAAAAAAATCATAAGAAAAGAAAAAAGATCCACACTTACAAAAAGATTTATAGCAGTCCTTTAGTGGCATCAAAATATTGGAAATAACTTATATTTCCATCATTTGGGGAATAGCTGAACTAGTTGTGGTAAAAGAATGTAATAGAATACTATTGTGCAATAAGAAATGATGAATAAGCAGATTTTAGGAAATCTGGGAAAGACATGTACAGATTGACACAAAATGAAATGAACAGAATCAGGAGAACATTGTACACAGTATCAACCACATTGTGTGATGACCAACTCAGCTCTTCTCAGCAACACATTGATCCCAGACAAGTTCAAAGGACTCAAGAAGGAAAATGCTGTCCATAACCAGATAAAGAACTGATGGATTCTCAACAGATCAAAGCATATTTTCCATATATTTTATTTCTTCTCCTGTTTTGTTCACTTTTGATCTGTTTCTTCTTTCACAATTGTGACTAATAAGGAAACGTTTTACATGATAGCACATTATAAACTGTATCACTATCTTCTACTATCTTCTGAAGAGGGAAGGGGAGGAGAGAATGGAGAAAACTTGGAAACTCTAAATCTTAGAGTTAGAGTTAGAAATGAATACCATAATTTTTCTTGATATGTAGCTGGGGGAAAAATAAAGCATTATTTAAAAATAAACATAATAAAATGAGCATTAACTGATAAGCTCCTTTGGAAAACACAAATAGATAATCATGGAAAAAATAAGAATCATTAACTAATTTCTTCCTAACATATTAAAATAAAGAATTTCTTACATATTAAATCTTAAAGTATGTACATATTTTAATATTTAACTGAATGCATTCAAACAGTTATGCAATCAATATGCAGTTATTAAATGCTTATCGTATTTACTGACTTCTTTTGCTTTAGCAAAACAGGGCAAAGTGATGGACAAGGGAATAGATGTTGCTAGGTATCACACACATTTTTTATGATTAAAACTTTTTATTTTTCAAAACATATTCATGGACAATTATTCAACATTAGCCCTTGCAAAACTCTGTGTTCCAATTTTCCCTTCTTTCCCTTATGCCCTCCCCTAGATAGCAAGTAGTTCAATATATGTCAAACAAGCTAGAAATATATGTTAAATCCAATATATGTATACAATTATCGTGCTGCACAAGACAGAAAGAGAAACAAAATAAAAATTGGAGAGCCATGTCCATCAGAATTGATCATCATATAGTCTTCTTGTTGCCATATATAATGATTTCCTGGTTCTGCTCATTTCTCTTAGCATCGGTTCCTGTAAATCTCTCCAGGCCTCTTTGAAATCATCCTACTGGTCATTTCTTATAGAACAATAATATTCCATAACATTCATATACCATAATTTATTCAGCCATTCTCCAATTGATGGGCATCCATTCAGTTTCCAGTTTCTTGCCACTACAAAAGGGGCTGCCACAAACATTTTTGCACATGTGGGTCCCTTTCCCTCCTGTAAGATTTCTTTGGGATATAAGCCCAGCAGAAGCACTGTTGGATCAAAGGGTATGCACAGTTGGCATCACACACTTCTAAACTATTAAGCTAATGCTAATTTCTCTCTTGATTTCATGTTATCTTTAATGACCATAAGCTGACATATATAGTAGAAATTAATTATATTCATATTAGTATTATTGCTACAAAAATACAATGAATAATAAGTAAACACAATTTATATCTCTATGGTCTTTATTTTATGGCCAACATCCAATAAATAAGGAAAAATGTCAAAAGATGTGAATACTCAACAGTGAGGGATGGAATTATTATAAAAAGATAAGCTGAGAATTGGTTCAACTACCATGCAAAACAATTGTGAATTCAACTCACAAAGTGACTAAAATCTCTATATTATCTGACCCAGGATTTTGCTACTAAGTATAGAGCCCAAGCATATCTTAGAAATATTGCAGGTTTGGTTCCAGACCACTGCAATAAAATGAATATAACAATTAAATGTCACAAGTTTGTTTTTTTTTTGGGGGGGGGGGTTGTTTCCCAGTGTATATAAAAGTTTTATTTTCACTATTTCACTATTTTATTTCACTATAGTCTATTAAGACTATATAATAGTAGTTTGTCTTAAAAACTATGTACATGTTTTAATTTTTTTAAATGCTTTATTGATAAAAGATGTTATCCATCATCTGAGCCTTCACTGATATTTAGTATTTATGCTGGTGGGGAGTCTTGTGATGGCTGCTAACTGATCAGAATGTTGGTTGCTGAAGATTGGGATGGTTCTAGCAATTTCTTAAAATAAGATAACAATGAAATTTGCCTCATCAAATGACTCTTTCACTTGAACACTTAAAGATATCATAGGTTTATTAATTGACCTATTTTCAATATTGTTGTGTATTAGGGAATAGGAAAGCATGATGAGAGGAAGAAAGATTGGGGAAACTGCCAATAGGTAGAGAAGTCAGAACACACATAACATTTATTGATTAAGTTTGTCATCTTATATGGGTGTGGTTCCTGGCTCTCCAAAACAATTGCAATTAAAACATCTGAAATCACTGATCACAAATCACCATAATAGACATAATAATAATAAAGTTTGAAATATTAAGAAAATTACCAAAATGTGACACAAAAACACTGTGAACTCATGCTGTTGAAAGAATGATGTCGATAGACTTATTCAACACAGGGTTGCCACAAACCTTCAGTTTGTAAAAAACGCAATATATGTGAAGTGCAATAAAACAATAAAGTTCCCATATACACAAAAAAATTATAACAAGACTGCTAGCAGTAGCAAAAAACTAGGCAAAGTAGCCAAAGTTTTAGAAAGGAATGTTGCAAAGGAAGCATAAACAGGACTATAATTTAGTAGAAATAAAATTATTACAATAGAAGAGAATCATCTTTGACAGAAACTGGGAATTTTGGAAGGGGGAATATGTTAGTTGTGTAGTAATGAGTTGAACTTTGACTTATTAAGTTTGAAATAATAACATGCTATCTCCTTGTAGAAACTTAGTAGGTAATTGAAGATAAGAAGCTGGAGTTTGGGAGAGAGGAAAGCTTTGTAGATGTAAATTGTGAATGAGAATTGAACACTGTAATGAGTGACAGTCTAGGACAAATTCATGGAAAATGAGTCTTTATTAGAGTTAGAATGTAGCCAGTTTTAGTTGTTGCTCAGTCTTATTCAATTACTCATGACCCCATTTGGGATTTAGGGGAAGAGTCAAATAAATAATTATCTAAAACTGGCATTAGTTACTCTTAAATCTCTTAATCTATCAATAAATATGTAATAGTTTATTATACTTCATAACTATCCTTATATCTTTTAAAAATTTTTTATTATAGCTTTTAATATACAAAACGTATGCATGGGTAATTTTTCAACATTGATTCTTTCAAAAACTTCTGTTTCCACTTTTCCCCTCCTTCCTTCTACCCTCTTCCCTAGATGGCAGGTAGTCCCATACATGTTAAATATGTTAAAGTATATGTTAAATAAAATATATGTGTATAAATATTTATACAGTTATCTTGTTGCATAAGAAAAATCGGATTTAGAAAGAAGATAAAAATAACCTGAGAAGAAAAAAACAAAAATGCAAGCAAACAATAACAGAAAGGATGGAAATGTTATGTTGTGGTCCATATTCATTTCCTAGTGTTCTTTCTCTGGATGTAGCTGGTTCTGTTCATTACAAAATAATTGGAAATGATTTGGATGCTCTCATTGTTGAAGAGAGTCACATCCATGAGAATTGATCATCATGTAGTATTCTTGTTGAAGTGGATAATGATCTCCTGATTCTGATAATTTCATTTAGTATCAGTTCATGGATGTCTCTCCAAGCCTCTCTGTATTCATCCTTCTGGTCATTTCTTATAGAACAATACTATTTCATAACATTCAACACCAGAATTTGTTCAGTCATTCTCCAATTGGTGGGCATCCCTTTAATTTCCAGTTTCTACCCACTATGAAAAGGGCTGCCACAAACATTTTTTCTGGGTCTTTTTCCCTTCTTTAAGATCTCTTTGGGATATAAGACCACTAGTAGCACTCCTGGATCAAAGGATATGCACAGTTTGTAACTTTTTGAATATAATTCCAAATTGCTCTCCAGAATGGTTGGATCTGTTCAAACTCCACCAAAAGGCATCAATGTCCCAGGTTTTCCATATCCCCTCCAACATTCATCATTATATTTTCCTGTCTTAGCCAATCTGAAAGGTGTCTAGTGGTACCTTTGAGTTATCTTAATTTGCATTTCTCTGATCAACAATGATTTTTGGAACACCTTTTCATATGACTAGAAATAGTTTCAATTTTTTTCATCCAAAAATCGTGTGTTCATATTCTTTGACCATTTATCAATTAGAGAATGGCTTGATTTCTTATACATTTGAGTCAATTCTCTATATATTTTGGAGATGTGGCCTTTATTAGAACCTTTAGCTGTAGGATGACTACAGAGAGGATTGGCGTGACTTACATGAACTGATGCTAAGTGAAATGAGTAGAACCAGGAGATCATTATATACCTCAATAACGATACTGTATGAGGATGTATTCTGATGGAAGTAGATTTCTTTGAGAAAGAGATCTAACTCAGTTTCAATTGATCAAGGATGGACAGAAGCAGCTACACCCAAAGAAAGAACACTGGGAAATGAATGTAAACTGCTTGCATTTTTGGGTTTTTTTTCCCAGTTAATTTTTACCTTGTGAATCCAATTCTTCCTGTGCAACAAGAGAACTATTCGGTTCTGCACACATATATTGTATCTAGGATAGACTGTGACATATTTAACTTGTATAGGACTGCTTGCCATCTTGGGGTGAAGAGAGGGAGGGGAAAAGTTGGAACAGAAGTGAGTGCAAGGGATAATGTTGTAAAAAAAATTACCCAGGCATGGACTCTGTCAATAAAAAGTTATAATAAAAAAAAAAGAAAAAAAAAGAACCTTTAGCTGTAAAAATGTTTTCCCAGTTTATTGTTTCCCTTCTAATCCTGTCTACATTAGTTTTATTTGTACAAATGCTTTTCAATTTAATATAATCAAAATTTTCTATTTTGTGATCAATAATGTTATATCTAGTTCTTCTTTGGTTACAAATTCCTTCTTCCTCCACAGGTCTGAGACTATCCTATGTTCTTCTGATTTATTTATAATCTCATTCTTGATGCCCAGATCATAAATCCATTTTGATCTTATTTTGGTGTATGGTGTTAAGTATGGGTCAATGCCTAGTTTCTGCCATACTAATTTCCAATTTTCCCAGCAATTTTTGTCAAATAATGAATTCTTATCCCAAAGGCTGGGGTCTTTGGGTTTGTCAAACACTAAATTGCTATAGTTATTAACTATTTTGTCCTGTGAACCTAACCTATTCCACTAATCAACTAGTCTTTTTCTTAGCCAATACCAAATGGTTTTGGTGACCACTGCTTTATAATATAGGTTTAGATCAGATACAGCTAGGCCACCTTCATTTGATTTTTTTTTTCATTAGTTCCTTTGAAATTCTTGACCTTTTGTTCTTCCAGATGAATTTTGTTATTTTTTCTAGGTCAGTAAAATAGTTTCTTGGGAGTCTGATTGGTATAGCACTAAATAAATCGATTAGTTTAGGTAGTACTGTCATCTTTATTATATTCACTCGACCTATCCAAGAGCACTTAATATTTTTTCAATTATTTAGATCTGACTTTATTTGTGTGGAAAATGTTTTGTAGTTTTGCTCTTACAGTTCCTGACTTTCCCTTGGCAGATAGATTCCCAAATATTTTATGCTATTGACAGTTATTTAAATGGAATTTCTCTTTATATCTCTTGCTGTTGGATTTCATTAGTGATATATATAAAAATGCTGATGATTTATGTGGGTTTATTTTGTATCCTGAAACTTTGCTAAAGTTGTGGATTATTTCTAGTAGCTTTTAGTAGAATCTCTTGGGGTTCTCTAACTATACCACCATATCATCTGCAAAGAATGATAATTTGGTTTCTTCATTACCTACTCTAATTCCTTTAATTCATATTTAATCTCTTATTGCTAAAGCTAGCATTTCTAATACAATATTGAATAGTAATGGTGATAGTGGGCAACCTTCTTTCACTACTGATTTTATTGGGAATGGTTTCAGTTTATCACCATTATATATGATGCTTACTGATGGTTTTAAATTCATCAATTTAAATTGATGACTACTGGCTATTTTAAGGAAAAGTCCAGTTATTCCTCTATTCTCTAGTATTTTTAATAGGAATGGGTGTTTGATTTTATCAAATGCTTTTTCTGATCATATGGTTTTTATTAATTTGGTTATTGATATAGACAATTATGCTAATAGTTTTCCTAATATTGAACCAGCCCTGCATTCCTGGTATAAATCCTACTTGGTCATAGTGTATTATCCTAGAGATGATTTTCTGTAATCTTTTTGCTAAGATTTTATTTAAGATTTTTGCATCAATGTTCATTAGGGAGATTGGTCTATAATTTTCTTTCTCCATTTTCATCCTACCTGGTTTAGGTACCAGTACCATGTCTGTTTTATAAAAGAAATTTAATAGGACTCCTTCATTCCGTTTTTTTTAGATAGTTTATATAGCATTGGAGTTAATTATTCTTTTTTTATTTTATTTTATTTTTATTTATTTAATAGCCTTTTATTTACAGGTTATATTCATGGGTAACTTTACAGCATTAACAATTGTCAAACCTCTTGTTCCAATTTTTCACCTCTTACTTCCCACCCCCTCCCCCAGATGCCAGGATGACCACTAGATGTTAAATATATTAAAATATAAATTAGATACACAATAAATATACAAGACCAAACCGTTATTTTGCTGTACAAAAAGAATCAGACTCTGAAATATTGTACAATTAGCTTGTGAAGGAAATCAAAAATGCAGGTGGGCATAAATATAGGGATTGGGAGTTCAATGTAATGGTTTTTAGTCATCACCCAGAGTTCTGGTTCAGTTCATTACTGCTCCATTGGAAATGATTTGGTTGATCTCCTTGCTGAGGATGGCCAGGTCCATCAGAACTGGTCATCATATAGTATTGTTGTTAAAATATATAATGATCTCCTGGTCCTGCTCATTTCACTCAGCATCAGTTCATGTAAGTCTCTCCAGGCCTTTCTGAAATCATCCTGTTGGTCATTTCTTACAGAACAATAATATTCCATAATATTCATATACCACAATTTATTCAGCCATTCTCCAACTGATGGGCATCCATTCAGTTTCCAGTTTCTAGCCACTACAAAGAGGGCTGCCACAAACATTCGTGCACATACAAGTCCCTTTCCCTTCTTTATAATCTCTTTGGGATATAAGCCCAGTAGTAACACTGCTGGATCAAAGGGTATGCACAGTTTGCTAACTTTTTGAGCATAGTTCCAAACTACTCTCCAGAATGGTTGGATTCATTCACAGGAGTTAATTATTCTTTAAATGTTTGTTAGAATTCACATGTAAATCCATCTGGTCCTGGGGATTTTTTTTAGGGAGTTGATTAATAGCTTGATCTATTTCTTTTTGGTAAAATAGGACTATTTAATCAATTTACTTCTTCCTCTATTAATCTGGGCAATCTATATTTTTGAAGGTATTCATCCATTTCATTTAAATTATCAAATTTACTGGCATAAAGTTGGGCAAAGTAACTCCTAATTATTGCTCTAATAGTGGAAATTTCTCCCTTTTTATTCTTAAGACTAATAATTTGATTTTCCTCTTTCCATTTTCTAATCAAATTTATCAAGGATTTATCTGTTTTTGTTGGTTTTTTTTCATAAAACCAATTCTTAGTTTTATTTATTAATTCAATAGTTTTTTTTTTTACTTTCAATTTTATTGATCTCTCTTATTTTTAGAATTTCAAGTTTAGTGTTTGATTGGGGGTTTTTAATTTGCTCCTTTTCTAGCTTTTTTAGTTGTAAGCCTAATTCATTGATTTTCTCTTTCTCTATTTTATGTAAGTAAGCCTCTAGAGATATTAGATTTCCCCTTATTACCACCTTGGGTGCATCCCACACATTTTGTTATGACATCTCATTATTGTCATTCTCTTGGGTAAAATTATTAATTGTGTCTATGATTTGCTGTTTCACCCAATCATTTTTAGGATGAATTTGTTTATTTTTCCAATTATTTTTTTGGTCTATTTTCCCCTGGCTTTTTATGGAATGTAATTTTTATTGCATCATGATTTGAGAAGGATGCATTTACTATGCCTGCCTTTCTGCATTTGAATTTAAGATCTTTATGTCCTAATATTTGGTCAATTTTCGTATAGGTTCCATGAACTCCTGAGAAGAAAGTATACTCCTTTCTGTCTCCATTCAGTTTTCTCCAAAGATCTATCATACCTAACTTTCCTAGTGTTCTATTTACCTTTTTAACTTCTTTCTTATTTATTTTTTGGTTTGATTTATCTAGTTCTGAGAATGCAAGGTTGAGATCTTCCACTATTACAGTTTTGCTGTCTATTTCTTCTTACAACTCTCTTAATTTCTCCTTTAGGAATTTAGATGCTATATCACTTGGTGCATATATGTTTATTATTGATATTGCTTCATTATCTATGCTACCCTTCAGCAAGATATAGTGCCCTTTCTTATCTCTTTTAATTAGATCAATTTTCACTTTTCCTTGATCTGAGATCAAGATGGCTACTCCTGCTTTTTTGGCTTCACCTGAAGCATAGTAGATTTTGCTTTCACCTTTTACCTTTATTCTATGTATATTACCCTGCTTTAAGTGTGTTTCCTGTAAACAATATTATAGGATTCTGGCTTATAATCCAGTCTGCTATCCACCTCCACTTTATAGGGGAGTTTCCCCCATTCACATCTATGGTTAAAACTACTAATTCTGCATTTCCTGCCATCTTATTATCCCCAAATTATACTTTTCTCTTTTCTTTCCCCCTTACTCCTCTCCCCAGTATTAGACTTATGAGCATCACTTGCCTCACACAT
This sequence comes from Sarcophilus harrisii, assembly GCF_902635505.1. Lineage (NCBI taxonomy): Eukaryota > Metazoa > Chordata > Mammalia > Dasyuromorphia > Dasyuridae > Sarcophilus > Sarcophilus harrisii. Next base: position 478,340,717 of record NC_045426.1, read on the forward strand.
CCCTCCCTTTTTAGAATCCCTTGCTCTCTTGTAAAGTCCCTTCCCTTTTCTTAAACCTTTCCATTACTATTTCTGTATTCCCTTCTTTTTCCCCTCCCACTTTTCAATGAGGTGCAAGAAGTTCCACTGTAAACCAAATATGTCTAATATTTTCTCTTTGAGCCAAATCTGATGAGAGTAAGATTCACACTATGTGTGAATTCCCCCTCCCTTCATTCCCTCAGGTATAATAGGTTTACATTGCCTCTTCATGAGATGTAGTTTCCTTCTTTTTACCTCCATTTTTCCCTTTTCTGGTACAATTTCCTTTCCACTTCTAGTTCCTTTTTTAATATTATAAGTAAAACCAAATTATACATGCACTTTTTATGTATACCCATAATAGAAGTTCTCAAGAGTTCTTTTTACCTTTTACCTTCTCTTGCATCCTATATTTGGCCGTCAAACTTTTTGGTTAGCTCTGGTTTTTTCCTCAGGAATAAATGGAATTCACCTATTTCATTGAATGTCCATCTTCTTCCCTAGAAGAAAATGCTCATTTTGGTCAGGTAAGTTATTCTTGGCTGCATACCAAGTTCTTTTGCCTTTCTAAATATCAGATTCCAGGCCTTTTGATCCTTTAATATGGATGCTACAAGATCCTGAGTGATCCTTATTGTGGCTCCTCAGTATTTGAATTGTTTTTTTTTTCCTGACTGCTTGTACTATTTTTTCCTTGGTGTGATAGTTCTGGAATTTAGCCTAAATATTTCTTGGAGTTTTGATTTTGTGATCTCTTTCAGTAGGTGATTGATTAATTCTTTCAATGTCTATTTTGCCTTCTGTTTTCATAACATCTGGGCAGTTCTCTTTGATGATTTCCTGAAAAATAGTATCTAGGCTCTTTTTTTCATCATGATTTTCAGGGAATCCAATAATTCTTAGATTATCTCTCCTAGATCTATTTTCCAGGTCTGTTGTTTTCCCAAGTAGGTATTTTACATTTTTTCTATTTTTTTTCTTTTTTTTTTTTTTTTTTGGTTTTGCTTGACTGATGCTTGATGTCTCCTTGAGTCATTCATTTCCATTTGTCAAGTCTGATTTTTAATGAATTATTGTCTTCATTTGCTTTTTTATTTCATTTTGTATTTGTCCAATTGAATTTTTAAATGAGTTGTGTTTTATGGAATTTTTTTCCATTTTGCTAATTTTTTTTCTAAAGAATTATTTTCTTTTTTCAAGTGGCAAATTCTGTTTTCCTGGAAGTTGATTTCTTTATCCACTCCATCTTTTAATGACTTATCCTTACCCTCTTGCGAAGCTTTCCTTTCCTTTCCCCATTTTTCATCTAGCTCTTTTTTAAGATCCTTTTAAATTTCTTCTATGAGAGCATTATGTGATGGGGACCAGATCATATCTACCTTTGGATCTAGAGACAAAGTGTTTTTAGTCTCCTCATGTTTTGAAGTCTGCTCTCTTTCTGTATAGAAGCTATCGATAGTTAGAGCCTGCTTTGCTTTTTTGCTCATTTTGAAAACAAACAAACAAATAACTATGGTCTGCTTATTGGGGGCAATGGAGTATTTCCAAGCTGCCTCTATAGACAACAGGAAGTGGCAGTGAAGAAGCAGTGGGACAGCCATTGGCTGCACTGGAATTAGCAGTTGTGCTGAAATTAGCAGAAGCAGAAAGGCAGCTACTAGGACTTTGCTGGAACCAACAACTGCAGCTGCACTTGGGATCAGGCTGAGTCACTCTGGGTGCTGGGTGAGTGTGGCCAAGTCCTGAGAGACTCTAGCCTTTTGAGGTTATAGTCTTTACCCCCTATGTTTATAGCTTCTCTGTTGATCTACTGGCTTGCTGCAGGGGCAAAGTAGCTCACATTGTGGCAGAGTTCTCTCCACAGATTTTCCACTGGCTGAGACCATCCCCCACCCCCCTCTGGTCTACTCAGCTTGAGCTGTTCTCCATGCTCTCACTGCCAACTTGACTGACGGCTGCACCTGGCCTAGCCCCTTTCTGTCCCCACCCATAAGCAGAAACAGACCTTTTCTGGTGAATTTTGAGAATATCTTCTGTTGGTAATGTGTTGTATTCCCAATATTTATGAGTTTCAAGGCTGAATATCGTTAAAATAGATTGAAGGAAAAGTATCTTTTTAAATGTTTTTGTTTCTATTTAGGTTCTCCCTACTAATTTCAGTAAAGGTAACATGCTTTGAAGTTAAATGTGTTCCTTCATGAATATGTTAAAAACTTTACATCTGTATCTAACTTTTAATTCACTATAAATTTAATTATATTTGGATAGATATGAGCTAAGTACAGATAGGGAAATGTCACTAATACAGACAAAGAACCTTTCAAATTAATAGAACCCTCCAAAATTAATGGCAATATCCAATAAAAAATTATAATTAAAATATGAATGATGCAGCTAGAGTGGGGACTACCTAGACCCATATTTACCTGGGGCCTCTTTTAGGCAAGGTGATATGAAGTGATTTGCATGCTCATGTGTCTTGAGCCAGAATTCTGAACTTGAAACAAAGGATTGAAACAAGGTACTAAGTCAGTGAAATTGATGGAGACAATAGTTATCTAATTTAGTATGGTTCAGTATGATTGATTTAATCCTACAAGGAGATATTATGGGCCAGAATTTGAAACAAGGTACTAAGTGGAATTGAATAGACAATAGCTAAATCTAGTTTAGCATTGATTTACTCCTAGAACAAATAATGGTTTCCTAGTATATAATTATTGGTTTGTACTCAGTGTACAGCATATAAGCAAGAAGATCTCAGGGCCAGGAATGACAAGCACACTTGAAGCTCTCAGAGCCTCAACCAGGATTCAGTTGGGAAGATTCACTCAGATTCTGAATCCAGAGAAGGCAGGCAGCGTCTTAAGCTCTCAGAATCAAGGAGAGAGACAGGCCTCTAAGAAAGCTAAATAGTCCAAAGGAGACAAGTCTTGGAAAGAGACAATAAAGTATTTGGACTTTAACTCCTGGCTGCACTTGTAGTGATTACTGAACTGAAACAAAGGCTGTTCCAAGAAGCCCCCCAAGAAACCTGTTCCCAGAGAACATTACATTTTAGAGAATATTACATTTTGGCGTCCAAATGTGGGATAGATACGATCCTGATTTCAGTGAAAAAATCTCCTCGACCCAGAAATTAGGGTAAGTACAAGAAGGAAACTTTGTTAAAGGGCTAAAGTAGTACTTCAGCTAAAATGGGACAGATGTTTAGAAAATAGCCTTCTTTTCCAATTCAAGGAAAATGTGTAGAGAGTATTGTCAGATTTATGAAGAGCCAAGGTTTGATTATAATTTGGGAGCAGGTCACTGAACTTTTAGAAACTGAACAGAACACATCTCCTTGGTTCTCTAAAGAAAAAGAATTGGATCTAGAGGAGTGGAAATTAGTAGGAAAGCAACTATGCCAATTCTACAATGAAAATGGGCCTGACTCAATTTCCAAAGATATATTTTATACATACAATTTAATACAATTGGCTTTAGGAAATTATATGAGTTATAGAATAAGGAAAAAGAAGAAAGAACAGGAGGGGGAGGAGCCAAATAAACTAGGTGAAAATGATGAAGAATTAGATAAGAATGGAGTTAAGTACAATTCTCAGTGTGGCACTTCACAGCAGGAGTATTCCCCATCCCCTGACCTACTTCCCTCAATTAACCCTTCATGGGTGGAGGGAGAAGTAGGAGGGGAAGGAACAGTGATACAGTCAGCATCACCTATGAAGCAACATATGACAAGATTACAAAAGGCACTGGTTAAAGCTAAAAAAGAAGGAGAGGATATATCTGATTTAATAAATGCATGCCCTGTGATTGAAGAGCTTGAGTCTTCAGGTAAACAAAGGAGAAGATACGCTCCTTTTGATTTGGAAAAAATTAAGGATTTGAAAAAAGTTTGCACTTTTTATGGGGCTACATCATCTTATGTTAAAACGTTACTAGAGAGTTTGGCTTATGAAATTTTAACCCTCAGTGATTGGAAATCTTCATCGTTAAAATATCAAGGACGTGTTTAGAACCTGGACAAAACTTGTTGTGCCTTTGGAAGTATCATAGATTATGTAGGATTCAAACTCAACGCAATAAGTAAACTGGAGTTAATGTACAAATCACTTTTGACCAACTAGCAGGTGAAGGTCAGTACACAGAGAATTCAGCACAGATTAATTACCCCATAGGAGCATATGAACAAATTGTTACTGCTGCCATAAAAGCTTGTGGTACTCTCTCAGGGAAAGATCAAGGGGTAAGCCTTCACAAAAATAGAGCAAGGTCCCAATGAACCCTTTGCAAATTTTGTGGGATGTTTGCAAACAGCTGTCATAAGAACCATTGGAGAAAATCCAGCTACAGAAATAATGGTCAGACAACTAGCTAAGGAAAATGCTAATGAAGTTTGCAGAAGAATTATATGGGGACTACACAAAGATGCTTCTTTAGTGCATATCATAAGATGCTATGCCACAGTGGGCACAAGTGCTTATTATACCCAGACTATGATGAACATGGGAAGACAGGGTCCCTCTTGACAAGAGACTTTTAGAGAGAGTTGTCAATGTTTCCAGTTTGGAAAAATAGGACATCTGAGAGTCCAATGTAAGTATGGAGTATGGAGATAGAATGAGAAGAAAGGGTGAGAGAAGACCTAAAACCTTATGTCCAAAATTCCATAAGGGCTTCCACAAGGCCTCAGAATGTAGATTTACCCAGGGAAGTGAGAGGCAGGACCCAGCTCCAAAATATCATACAAAAGACAGATGAGGCATGATGGCAGCTGAGGTTACACCTTTAGAAGTTCAGGACTCTGATGTGTTCAATCAGCAGAAAAGCAATCAGATAGCAGAAAGGGATTACAATTGGGGAAAATACAGGCTTTTTTTTTTAACCTAACAGAAGGGCAGTGTCCAGTGTAAGCAGCTCCAATGTAGTTGCCAGGTGACAAGAAGAGATTTAGAAAGTGGTAAACAGAAGGGACTAGATAGGTAAACTGCTTGGGAGAAAGGGTTTGTTTGTATCTCTACAGATGGAGAAGGAATCAGATGGGTGCTAATGAGCACCCTGGAGAGAGACAAAAAAAGAGAAAAACCTCAAAACAAAGGAGTAGACCTAAGAACAAAATCTGCAGAAATCATTGGATTCCCTAACACAAAGATGAGACTACTGCAGGACTTCAAAACTTGCAGGAATTATTGGATTCCTGGCACATGAACTAATGGACAATAGATTCCTTTTGGACTGTTTCTAGGATTTATGAACATGTATAATACCTCATGTTGATTCATGTTTTGTTACATCACTACTAGCACGTTATATTTCTATGTGCTTATGTAATTTATGTAATTTTGTGTAATACCTTCCATATTGATGGATTTATGTATACCTGTTTTAAGAATGAAACTCTTCAGAAACCTACTAATCTGATTTGATTTCCCATTTCCTTTGGTGTTTTCATCTGCCTTCCTGAGACGTCAGGGAGGTTGTGATCACCTTTTTAACATGTTTTCATCCCTTTTTTGAGCAGTCAGGGAAAGCATGATCACTTCCTTTTTGGGGTTCTCACCTCCTTGAGAAGTCAGTCAGGTCATGACCACCTCTGTTCTAAAACAAAAGAAAGAGGGAGATCTTATGGGCCAGAACACTAAACTTGAAACAAAGGATTCTTACAAGGTACTAAGACAGTGGAATTAATAGAGACAATAGTTATCTAATTTAGCATGGTTCAGTATGATTGATTTAATCCTACAAGGAGTTGTTATGGGCCAGAACTTGAGTTCTGATATTAAGTGGAATTGAGCAGACAATGGTTAAATCTAGGTTAGCACTGATTTAATCCTAGTGATATAACGATTGGTTTCTACTCAGTGTGGGGCATATAAGCAAGAAGCTCTCAGGGTCAGGAAGGAGAAGGGCACTAGAAGCTCTCAGAGCCTCAGCCAGGAGGCTCTCCCCCCAAGTTGGGGAGATTCAGAAGCCAGAGAAGGCAGGTGGCAGTTTAAGCTCTCAGAACCAAGGAGAGAGATAGGTCCCTAAGAAAGCTAACCAGGCCACAGGAAAGGAAATAAGACTTAGAAAGAGACAATAAAGGATTTGTCCTTTAACTCCTGGCTGCACTTGTGGTGATTACTGAACTAAAACAAAGGCTGCTCTAAGAAGCATCCCCAAGAAACCTGTTCCCAGAGAACATTTCATTTTAGAGAAGAATATTACACTCATGGGAGCACTGATATTGTTAATCCCAAAAAGAATTCCATAGATATGATTCAAATGGGGAGGGGGGGAAACCTTCCTTTTTTACTTCTGGCCTTTCATCTTTGATACTTAATTATATTTATTAATTCATCAGCAAGATATTCCTTAAGAAAGACTCTTTGAATTGATGTATTGGAGTATCTTTCACTAGCACCCCATGATGGCTACAAATGTGCTGAATTGGAAAGAGAGATGATTTTGGAGGCAGAAAACAAGGGTTTTGTTCCTGACTTGGATACTTACTATAACTGAACAAATTCTTACCTGCTCCAGCCCTCATTTTCTTGTTATGTGAAGGTTAACATAGATTAGGGATTTTTAATGTGGAGCCTGTGAGAATTTTTTTTAAAAATTGATAATTGTTTGAATTCAATTGGTTTCCATTGTAATCCTGTTTATTTTATTTTGTGGATTTGAAAACATTAATCTGGGAAAAGTTTCCATAGAGTTAACCAGACTACCAAAGGAAACTATAACAGAAAATTTTAAACTTCTCATTTTTATCACCTCCAAGAAGGCTTATTAATCTAAATGCAATGATAAACCCCAAGTCAAGAAGACTGAAGGTGAAATACACCATTCACCTTCTTCCAGAAAAATGATGAAATTAAAATACAGAGAAAGACATATATTTTGGGACATAGCCAAAGTGGGAATGTCTTTTGCTAGACATTGCATGTTTATAATAAGGATATTTTAATTTTGTTTTGTTTTGAAGGAGGTTTAGTGAGGGAAGATACATATAACGGAAGTGAATTTATTTTTAAGATCAATCTATGATCCTAAAAAAATTGCACAGAGAATTCCAAAATGAAGAGAAAGAAAAGCAAAAATTGCTTTTTAAAGTATGAGTTTGAAAGAACTATCCAATTTCAAAAGGTATCCCTTGTTCTGGCCATGATTTGGAGTATAGTCAAATATCTGGAGAAATAGACTGCACAAAATGACAGGCTACTACATCCCCCTGCTTTTGCATCCTCCCCATGCGTTGTAGTCCAGCCATCAAGATTAGTAAAGATACATATCAGCATATCCAACACCACCACCTGGAGGCAAGAGATGTTCACAGACTCAGGGGGGAAAAAAAAACAACTTGATTTTCAAATAGTTTGTTTTGTTAAAGGTCACATTTGAAAACGATTTTTACATTGTGTCCCTTTCATAATTTGGAAAAAGCAGCATATGATTTGATGTGTAACCAGAGTCCCTGATAAGGAGATATTGACTTTAGTAAGGCTCTAAAAGCTGGATTACTGTTCTTACCCTCATCCTCAATAAAGAAGACTATCTGGTATATGCTGATATTTACCTGTATATATATATATATATATATATATGCATGCATGTATATTCTGATAGCTGAGCAACCTAATCCTCTCAGAGCTCCCAAAACGAAAGTCAAGAAACCTGAAGACCATCCCATATCCTCATCTCTCATTTGTTTTGTAAAGTATTGCCTTCCTACTGATTTGGAGTTTTTGACTATAAAACTAAAAATTGCCATCTAGTGCCCAATGTTTATAGCAAACTTTGTTACTAGTTTATGATGCTAGTATTTTTCTCACAATAAAACTGAAGTACAGTATACCCATAGTCATTGATTTTTTTTTTTTTGTCTTGGGTCAGGGAAGCATAGGAGAAAGAAGTAGTATTTAGTATTTGTGTTTATACCAATGGCCCCCTTTTCTCTCTTGTCTGCTGCTACAAAAGAGAGTCTCATGGTCTCCAGAAACAAGACAAGAACTAGCAAGCTGACATGGTTCATGATGTATTTTTGCTTAACCCTCAGAAATGTTTACCCTGAAAAATAGCCATTGACTCCATCCTTATTTAATACTTTCAGCCCTTCCCACTCATGTGTATAACCCTTCCTTTCTCCTTTCTGGGTAAGAAAAAGGCAAGCTTCAATCTGTAACAAGCACTGTTAAAGCCTGCATTTCAATCATCCTATGACATCTTTCTTGGTTGCTTTATCATTTACATTCATGGAAATATAACACAAATATTCATTGATATATTTGCGGCTTTTCAAATTGTCCTAGTTTGACCACTTTACATATTTACTGAAGATGTTCACAAGCACAAAGTCCAGTGAGGGTTCAAAGAACACATGTAAAATAGGAAGCAGGGATTTAATTTTTATTTAGGTTCCTCACAACTAGTTACATGCACCCTGTCATATAAGCTTTATTTTTAGGGTTATCTTAAGGCTTATGCCAACTCTATATGCAAATGAATATCATTATTGGTTCAAGGCAACTGATGCTGTGTGTGCTTCATAAGGCAGAAGAAAAGAATTTTGAAATGATTTTTACTACTGCTTAAATAAAAGAATTTTTTCAAACTTCTTTGTAGAGGGGATGGCATATTTTATGTTTGATTCATGAGACAAGTGGTTGTATGTTTTTTTCTGACTATGCACCACCTCCAGTGTGCTTAATTATAAGCATTTAAGTAACAACATTAGGAGAAGAGAAAACATCAACAAATACTTCTCCCTATGTGCAGAGTAGGCATAATAGAATAACACATAGTCTGATCAGCTCCTTTTTTGAGTTGGCTTTTAGAAAGATCTCCCTGGTTTGGGATGGTGTGCTATAATAACAGATAGATAAATGGATATAGATATAGCTATATAGATAAGAGATTTTCAGAAAATTATATATAGTAACTATTTATGCATAATTAACCAAATTATTATTAGCTTTTAATAATTAATATTAATAATGTTTTTATATTAAATATTAATGTTTTATATAATTATTTGGATAGTACATATAATTTTCTGGGGAAATGCTATCTATATCTATATCTTTCTACATATATCTATACCTATATCTATATATATCCTATCCATCCTAAACTTATTAGGGGAGAAGGAATTAGGCTAGTGGAAAGAGTACTGGATTTGGATTCAGAACGACTTTTCTTCCCAAGTTTAAATCTGGCCTCAAAAACTTACTGGGTATGACCCTGAGCAAATCATTTAATCCTGTTCGCATAAATTTCCTCATTTATATAATGAGCTAGAGAATGAAATGGCAAATTACTCCAGTATTTTTGCCCAGGAAAATTTTAAATGGGGTCACAAAGAGTCAGACATGACTGAAATGATCATCAAGATATATATATATATATATAGACTAGGAGGTGTGTGTGTGTGTGTGTGTGTGTACATTTGTGAATCTGATATTTGGTGAAGAGGTCTCATACAGAATTTATTTATTTATATTTATAGTAACATTAAAAAGTCATGAACTAAGTTTGGTATTAATATATCCATGACTTTTCTAATTGTCTTATTTTAATCAGTTCATATCTAATTTTCTGGAAACATCATAATGCCTGGACAGATTTGACTCCCATTTCATTCATAATTAAAACAGCCTATAAAAACCTTTATTCAAGGTAAACAAGGTAAATTCTAAAGAAAGTTCTACCACTTCAAAAGTTCCTTCGAGATCTACAATGGAAATTGTAGTTCCACATATAATTCCAAATGGAATTGTGTTCACTCTAGAACTGAAGGTCCTTCATCATCATCAAATATGTGTGAACTTGGAATCCTCCATATGTAGATGACATTAAGAATGGCTTTGTTCCTCATTTTGTTCCCTGAATCATGTGGAAACATTTGTTTCATGTGTTGAAACCATTTATGATTGTCACCAAAGATATCCCCATTGAAATGGCATGAATTAATCAAGTTCTTCCACATATATATGAAGAAAAAAATGAGCAGGAAAGCAAACCAACCCTCAGCTGAGACCTAATTTCTATTTAACATATTATTGTAGTCTGGGGTTCAAAGGTGAGCCTGGTTGGTCAAGATAACGTAACCTTCATCTAGAGAATGAACTATTAAACAAGACGGACTTTGGTGGAAGAGAAGGATTGAACATACAGCCAAGAATGGAGGACACTTTTAAAATTTTGACCAATGTACTACCTACTCCTATATTACACATAACAAATTTAACAACATCATACCAAACAAATTCAAAATATTGATCCTGTCCTAAGTTACTTGAAGCCTGTTCCCCACAAAAAATAAAAAAAGATAGCTATTTTGTGTAGTTGTGTGTGAACTATATAAGAAGTTGGTCTTTGATAGTGTTTAAGTTTGCAAGTGCCACTAACAATAGCTAATTGGAAAATGTTAATAATTTAAGCTAAAAACTAGTAAACAGAAAGATGTGAATTTTTACAAATCTGAGGACAAATAAAAAATTACAATATTATTAATAACTTAGCACCTCTTAAAGGCTAATCATTATAGTTATACCCTTTTACAAAATGTTTTTTCATGATACATTTTTATTATATTATTGCTCAGTCCATGCCTCTGTTCAAAATTTTATATAAAACAGTTTCCTTGACTCCTGATATCAGCATTATAGTAGTATTCTGCTGAATTAGCATCTTATTAATTGGGCAAAAACTCTGAACCCCTACTAAGTTAACAAATCTTTAGGTTCTTCTTTGAAGATTCTGTTTTATCTATACTTCTCTAGAACTTGAATTACAACTGTAAGACAGAGATAGAGATAGATACACACATATTGGGACCTTTGCTTCTAGGAAAATTCGTTGTTATTGGTTAAGACATTTAAACTCTCTCACTTTCCAATGCTTATTCAGTTATAATTATTTTGCTTGCCACTATGAGAGCTAGGGAATTAAGTTATGTTTTAGGCTTTAATTCTAATGATATTTTCTTTTTCTATTATTTCCTTGTGTTTATTACATAATTAATAATTGAGAACAGGAAAGAAATGAAATCATGAGAATTCACATAATGGTTCATTTCTTTGGGATAAAAGAGATGTATATGATAAAGCAACTATACTCCCTTTATCTGGGATTGAGTAAAAGTTTTTGCCAAAAAATTTTTTTCTTATTTCTTTTTTATATATATATATAGAAATAAAATGAAAAAATATTATTTGCTTCTAGAATATTTAGGGGAAAATAAGGCTAATCCTTGATATATAAACATACTTTTTTATAAGTTGCCTTTCTGGTCTATCTGGAGATCACAGGATCAGAATGAGAAGAAATCAACAATCAGTCCTATCAATAGTTAAAATATGAAATTACCTTTATGCTAAGTAACTTCAAAAGATTTTCAATAAGACATCTTATCTCAGATGATAATATAATAAGATAAATTTACATAGAAACATATGTAAAGTGTTAATCTTGGTTCAAAAAAATCCATTGGCCAAGGAAGAAACATGACTAGGAAACAGTTCATATGAAATAACTTTAGGGATTTTAGTATACCCAAAGTTCAATGTGCATCAACAGGGTGATACAGGAGTAAAAAAATATTAACAAAAATATAGATTTTTCAATATGTGTATTTCTCAGGATAAGAAAAATACTAGAGCTACCAAACTCTGATCTGGTCAGATTATATTTAGTTTATATTCATTTCTAGGTATTACATTAAATAAGGCCATTGTCAAACTGATATGCATCTAGAGGAGGGTAAGCAGAATGTTGAGAGCACTAGAGACCATCCCATACAAAGACTAGTTGAAAGAATTAAGGTTATTTGGTTTAAATAAATAAATTTTTTGAAAAGGAGCACATTTGGGGAAAGAGGATTCCTAAATTAAAATATTATGGGTTGTTATATAAAAGAGGAATAAAGTTTTTTTTTGTTTGATCCAATAAAGCAAAATTAGGAATAGTGGTGGAAATTGTAGTTAACTGTCAAAAAGCATGCCTTGAGAGATGACAACTTCCCAATCACAGGAAGTTTTCAAACAGAGTTGGCTAACTGTTCTTCATGTTTTTAGAGGGGATACTTGGTCAGTTGTGACAGATTGGACTAGTTAACACCTAAAATTAGTTTCTGCTTTAAGAGACTATAAAGTTATGCTAACTCTTATAGATTTAAGAAGCTATATTTTCCTATTTGCTTTTGCCAGAACCTGAGTGGGTTCCAAGTGGAAGGAAACTTTAAGAATGTCAAAATTAGGTTTATGGAGAGAGTGGGTAGAACTTGGTCTCAGAATTGAGATGACCAGATTTCAATTCTAGTCCCTCATATGTACTAACAGTTTCATTGTGGCTGTTACTTGATCTGAAAACTCTTTAAAATTAGAGATTGGTGTATCTAAATGAGTGTTAAGATGACACAACTGGTATTCTCTGATGAAATCATTTTACTTCAGCATGCCTCAGTTTTCTTATTATTGTCATTGTCTTGGGTGAAATTATGGATTGTATCTGTGATTTGTTGTTTGACCCGCTCATTCTTTAGAATTAGATTATTTAATTTCCAATTGGTTTTTAGTTTATCTTTCCTGGTCCGTTATTGAATATAATTTTTATTGCTTCATCGTCTAAAAAATAATCATTAACCATTTCTGCCTTTCTGCATTTGATTGTGAGGTTTTTGTGCCCTAATTGACATAGTCAATTTTTGTGTAGGTGCCATGTACTGTGTGTTCCTTTCTTTCCTTATTCAGTTTTCTCCAGAGGTCTACCATATCTAAGTTTTCTAGGATTCTATTAACCTCCCTATTCTCTTTCTTGTTTATTTTATGGTCAGATTTGTCTTATTCTGAGAGGATCCACACTAATATAGTTTTGCTGTTTCTTCTTGTAACTGGCTTAACATTTTCTCTAGTAATATGTATGTCCTACCACTTGGTGCATATACATTTAGTATCAATACTACTTCATTGTTTATGGAAACCCTTATCAAGATATACTTTCCTTTCTTACCTCTTTTAATTAGATTTAGTTTTACTTTTAATTTATTTGAGATCAGAATTGCTACCCCTGCTTTTTATACTTCAGCTGAAGCATAATAATTTCTGTTCCAGCCTTTTATCTTTACTCTGCATGTGTCTATGTCAAATGTGTTTCTTGTAAACAACATAGTGTAGAATTCTGTTTTTTAATCCACCCTGCTATTTCCTTCTATTTCTTGGCAAAATTCATCCCATTCACATTCACAGTTATGATTACCAGCTCTGCATTTCTCTCCATCCTATTTTCTCCCCTGAACATACTTTTGTTCTTTTTTCACTCTGTCCCTTGGTTAGTAATATTTTATTTTTAATCCACCCTTCTCTCTATCATCTGCCCTATCTTGTATCACCTTTTCCCCTTTCCCTTATCCCTTTTTCCTAGTGTTTCTGCCCTCCTTTTTAGTTAACCTTCACTTTTATTTCCTCTTTCTCTTCCTATTTCTTTATAGGGTAAAATAAGTTTCTATACCCCAGTGAATGATTAAGTTCCCTCTTTGAGCCAAAACTGATGAGATCAACCTTCAAACAATGCTCATTCCCCCTCCCTTCTTTCCCTCTATTGTAATAGGTCTTTTGTGCCTCTTTATGTGATCTAATTTGTCCCATTATACTTCCCCTTTCCTCTTTTCCCAGGACAATCCCTTTTCTATCTCTTAATATCTTTTTCTTTGATATTCATCACATCAGAGTCCATTCACAATCATACCCTACATGTGATGCCCCCTCTTAACTACCCCAATAACAGATACAGTCAAGAGTTCCCATCTAGTAAATAGTTTAACTTTTAAATTATATATATATATATAATATATACATATATATATATAATTTTCCCATTTACCTTTCTATGCTTCTATTGACTCCAGTGCTTGAAAAATCAAATTTTCTGTTTAGTACCAGTTTTTTCAATAGAAATGATTGAAAGTCTCTTGCTTCATTGAACATTCATCTCCTCCCCTAAAGGATGGCTCAGTCTAGCCAGGTAGTTAACTCTTGTTTGTAACCCCAGTTTCTTTGCCTTCAAAATATGGTGTTCCAGATTCTCCTTTCTATATTGTAGAAGCTGCCAGATCCTGGGTAATCCTGACTGTTGCTCTTTGATACTTGAATTGCTTTAGTCAGGCAACTTCCCTTGAGATTATAGTTCTAGAGTTGTACAACAATGTTTCTTGGGGTTTTCTTTGAGGAATACCTTTCCAGAGGTGACTGATGGATTTTTTCCAATGACTGTTCTCCCTTTGTTTCTAGCATATCAAGACAGTTTTTCATGATGATCTTTTGAGTGTTATCCAGGCTTTTTTTGGTCATGGCCTTCAGGAAGACCAAAAATTTTTAAATTTTCTCTCCTGGATCTCTTTTCCAGGTTGGCTATTTTTCCAATGATACATTTTATATTTTCTTCCATTTTTTCATTCTTTTTAATTTGAATGATTCTTGATGTCTCTTACATTTGCTCCATTCTAGTTTTTTATATGTGATTTTCTTGTTAGTTTTTATATCTCTTTTTCAAGGTGTTGTTTTCTTCAGTGGATTTTTTTTTTTCATTTGGCCAATTGTATTTTTTAAGGAATTGCCTTTCCTTTTCCAAGCTCTTGACTGACTGTCTCTTGCAGACCTCTCATTTCTTTTGTAATTTTTTTCTTCTACCTCTCTTATTTGCCTTTTAAAGTCTTTTATGAACACTTTCAAGAAGCCTCTTTGGACTTGACCTCAATTCATATCATTCTTTAAAATTTCCTCTGTGGACATTTTGCTCTCATCTGAGTTGGTCTTTGTCACCATAGTAAGCTTTCTGTGGTCAAGGTTCTTTTCTCTTGCTCATTTTCTTTCCTTTTCTTTTGATATTTTGTGACATTTATGGTTGGGCTCTCCTCCTGGGGTAAAGGGGGGTCTATCTCAAGCTTCCTATGCAGCTCTGAAATATGATTTTGGGCACAGGGATTCCTTGTATTTATAGGAGTTAGTTTTGCCTACTCTTTCCAGGAAACATCCTGGTTTCCCAGAATTTGCCTCCTGAATTGGGGCTAGAGGCTGCCTTACTGGTCTGCTTCTCTACTGAGCCAAGGCCAAGAGTTTCATTTGCTGATCTACTTTGATTAAGACCCTCTCACTGACTTTCCTAGACTCTATCTGAGTTGTGCTGAGCACCCCTTTTGCCCCAGTAAGACTAACCTTTCTTGAAGTTTTTTCCAATCTATCTTGAGCTGGAGAGTGGTTTCATTCTATCAGACTCTGTTCAGAAACTTGGTTTCATTTGGTTTTTGAGATATCTTGATTTTCTCATCCATAAAACGACACATTCCAGATGACATCTGAAATTTATTTGAATATTATGACACATGACATGATGCTTTTTCAATAAGTATTTATTGATTATCTATATGTACATAGCACAGTCCTAATTTCAAAGATGGAATGAGGAAAGAAGGAAAGAAAGATAGAAAAAGAAAAAGAAAGAAAGAGAAGGGAGGAAGGAAGGAAGGAAGGAAGGAAGGAAGGAAGGAAGGAAGGGAGGGAGGAAGAGAGGAAGGAGGGAGGGGGAGGGAGGGAAGAAGAGAGGAAAGGAGAGAGGGAAGGAGGGAGGGAGGAAGAAAGAAAGGGAGGGAGGGAGAGAGGGAAAGAGGAAGGGAGGAAGGGAAAAAAAGAAGAAAAAAGAACAATTCTAGCTATTACGAAGCATACAACATAGTAGGAGACATATCATGGCAGAGTAAGTTCAAAAAAACCTACATTCAAATTCTGACTCTACTACCAGTTAGTCATATAAGCAACTTAATCTCTCCTGGGCTCAGTTCACTCAACTAAATAAAGATAAAACTTGAACTAAAACTATGGGTTTTCATGAAAAAAAATTTATAAATTGAAAAATTGTTATTTTTGAGAGAGTTTGACATATACACAACTAATTATAACACAAAATATTATGTAATGATAATATATGTAAAATCCACAGAAACAAAGTGAGTCAAAGTACGAATTAGAATTTTTGAGGTGGAAATAGAGGGAGGTATGAAAGATGAGCATGGCAGTCCCATGTGAATAAATGCATGGAGTCATGAAAGTAGTATTCAGAACTATCAAACTAGAAAGGTTATGATGACATCAAAGTAAAAAGGGGCTAAAAAACTGATTTACATGTTTAAAAATAGTTTCACCTAATCAGTGTTTGTTTTTTTGTTTTTTTGTTTTGTTTTGTTTTTTACTGCCTCACTTCATAATATTTTTTAAATTTCTAGATTTGTTTCTTAAGGTAAGTGGCAGAGCCATGGATGGCCAATATATATAAATATTTTTTTCCAACCAACCATTGGGAATAAGCGAAATTTGAACTCACTGTGGAAAATTGCACTCACTGTGATTATAATTGTTGCATTCCTTTTAAAATTTTATGACTTCTCTCCTGCTAATCAAAATGCTTTACTGCTCCCCCTTTGGGAGTTAAATGCATTCCTACTTATACTCTGTTTTAATGCCTTTATCCTCTTGAGTTGTTATCTAATGTCAAATTTTTATTGGTTTAGGATATGCTTAATATTCTGGAATGCAAATGGAAGAGTCCAGCGGGAAACTGAAATTAAAGCTCAGAAAAGAGATAGTCTTGGAGTCATTTGTATAGAGATGATACATGGAACTGGGACTCATAGTCATATATGCTCTTTCTTAGTGGAAATTTATAACATAATGCTTGTTTACTTAGTTATGGTAAAAATGGCTACTGGGCCTTAGAGTTCACGGGGCATGCAATCATTCTGGAAAATTAGGTGGAAATATGATGATATATAGTGCCTTATGTCAAATAGATGGATTTGTATTTTATCCTCAAGGTAATAACACAGTTTGTTAAATAGTGGAGTGGCCTGGTCAGATAACTCTAAGGTTATTTTGGCAACTTTGTAGAGCATGGTTTAAAAGCAGAGAAACTGGATAGAAAAAAAAAAACAATTAAGAGGTTATTGCAATACTTCGAGAGAAATGAAGATGAGTGCCTGAAGAAGAGTAGTAATAGTAAAGTGAATGGAAATAAGATAGGAGAGATAGAAATTGGGAAAGAGGGAGTGAGCAAAAATGAAGAGACCGTGATGAATCCTAGCTTTTGAACCTGAATGACTAGAATGGAGTTCTCTCAGTAGAAATAAGGAAGTTATGAGGAGGGAGTAAGCTTCAGGGCAAGGGGAATTTTGAGTTCTGTTATAAGCACCCTGAATATGAGATTTTTATTGGACATCAAGGTGGAAATGTTCAACAGACAGTTGAAGATTTGAGAATAAGTACAAAAGAAAGATGAGGCTTAGATGTGTGGATTGCATAGAGATAATTATAAAATATCTGATGTGATCAGATAGAAAGGGAAGAGGAAGGGTCCAAAAAATCTTGAAAACTATTAGTCAATTGATGGAAGAGTGCAATCTGTATCAGTAGAAGGAATATCCATGATGAGGAAATTCTACATACCTAAAGTATTATGTAACTTGAAATTATATTAAATTAAGTATTCATAATTATCTATTGAAAAATTCTTCATCATGGATTCCATATTATTGTGACAAACACTGACTGTATGAATTGGCCAATCAGTGAGCAATTCAAGAGGAAAGGAAAGTTATCTGTAGCAATGAAAAACATAGTCATACTTTTGAAAAAAATTAAAAACCCAAGGTTAAAAAATAAAAAATGGATAGTTTTTTTGTTAAACTTGGAAAATATATTTCCTAGACTGATAATAATGTGTCCCAATATGAAATTAATGTTCAAACTTTCTGAATCAAATTTTTGAACTTCACTATTTTCTTGAAACAACTCTTAATTAGATGAACTAGTCATGCTCCAAAGTTGTTTTGAGCATATGCAAATACTATTTCATTTTCATATTGGACATTTTTGGTTTTAGGAAATTGAAAGGAAAAGTTTTACTTAGAAAGATTATGGTGAACCATTAATGTTATATATAAATCGATCTGAAGAGTTATCAGGCACAATATGAAATTGGATTTATTTATTATACCATGTAACTTTTCATACGAAACTTATCTGTGCCTTATGAGGATAAGTTTTACTTACATTGTTGCTCTGGATAGTTTTTGTTTTGTTTTAAGCCCAGTTGAATTTTACATTTATATTGCTAGATAAAAATGACAGAATAATTGCCTTTTCTATGTTCTGATTCTCAACTGATTTGTAACCTCTGAAAACACTGATCCAATCATCCTATGTGAAATTCTCCCCTTTGATCTTTTTTTGCTCTCCTCTTTGCTCCGCTCTTCTCCTCCACTCTTCTCCCTTCCCCTTTCCTCCCCTTTCCTTTCCTGTCCTCTCCTCTTCATCTCTCCTTTCCTCCTCTGTCCTTTCCTTTCCTCTTCCTCCTCCTCCTCCTCCTCCTCCTACTCTTCCTCCTCCTCTTCCTCCTCCTCCTCCTCCTCCTCCTCCTCCTCCTCCTCCTCCTGCTCTTCCTCCTCTTCTTCTTCTTCTTCTTCTTCTTCTTCTTCTTCTTCTTCTTCTTCTTCTTCTTCTTCTTCTTCTTCTTCTTCTTCTTCTTCTTCTCTCTCTCTCTCTCCCCACCTCCCCAATTTTTGTAAATTTTCTCCTAATTGATAGCATTTAAAATTTCATTGCCATAGACAATTTCTTTTCATCCTGCCATAGACAATTGGTCACCAGGTCATTTCTCCTTTTACAGATTTTTTTGCATGGAACATCAATCAATATTCAATAAATAATTTTAAATGTTTTCTATGTACCAGGTACAATGCTAAATACTAGGATCACAAATTCAGGGAATGAAATAATCCTTACTCCCCAGTAACTGAAATTTTACTGGGGAGCCACCAGTACATATAAAAATATGTGTGGTATTAATTTACAATGAACATATACCAATGTATACAAATAATTCAACACAAGATACTGTGGGAAGGAGATGCATATTAACAGTTAGGAGGAATCAGTAAAGGATTCATTCAAAAAAATGTCACCTGAGCTGCATCTTAAAGGAAGGAAAAAAAATATGAAGAAACAATAAGAAAGGAGGACATTCTAGACATTGGAAAAGGAGGTAGAGAGTCCTGAATGAGGAACACATAAAAAGCCACTTTGCTTGGCTAGCAGAGTATTGGGCCGCGGGGATGAGGGTGGGGGAAAGGAGTGATATCTACTTCCTAGGTCAGACTAGAACGATAGATTGGGTCCTGGTGAGGCAACAGCCAGCATTGAAGTTAGTTGAATGTCACTTCAGTCTTGCATTGACCTTCTGATTGGTCTCATTGCTTCTTCAGGAAGATAGAGATAAGGAGCAAAAGGAGTCTAGGCATGAGGTCAGTCATTAAAAATTGCTTGAGTCAAGAGATGGAATATCTTGAGCAAGGAAAAAGAGGTCAGTCTCATTGAATCACCACATATGAAGGGGATTCAGGTATAGGAAGACTGAAAAGATAAGGACTTTAAAAGACAAATTCCCCAAGAACAATCATGTGACATATTATCATGGATTCCATATATTGTTATATATGTTACATGCATCCCACACAGTGCTTCCTTAATACCAGTCTAGATTATTTTAACTGCCCAAGAACCAGCTTAGTACTTAGATTTCACTCAATAAATATCAATTGAATATCAGTTAAGCACTTTGACTTGATCATTTTTTCTTTTGAACTCATGATAAAGAACTGGTATGAATAAATTTTGGCTAATCAATATCTTGGTGTTTGACATGAGCATAATGTAAATCTCTGCTCCTAAGATTCTATTCTTTGGGGATAGCAACTATTTTGTTCTTTTCATTGTTATTTTCTCTTCATGTACAATGCCAATCTCAGAGTTTGGCTTGTTTTAGGCACTTAAAATATATTGGGTAAATTGTTGACATGAATTCTCTGATTATGTATCCGGATTGGAGCCCATCAGAAAAATATGTGTGTGTGAAATAAATGATACACATTATATATGTATATATGTATGTATTTCTTTGCATGATACTAATTTCATTTAAATCTCATCACTAGGCTGCCCAAAATAAACTACAATATGGCTTTCCTTTAATATATAATCTTAATGGATATATATATATATATATATATATATTCATCTTTAGGAAAAAGACAGAGAATATATTTTGTGAATTTCTTAATCACCTTTAGAGCCAGCAATTGGACAGAATAAACAAAGTACTTCAAATTGTGTAAATGAATTGTGGAGAAGGGAGGAATGAATTGAAGATTCTAGTGTTCCAAGCACTACCTCCATTCACAATGAGTGTAGGTAGGCAGGTCATTTTTGTTCCCCTGGCACAAAGAGATGTTGTAAGGTTGTTATTTTTCTCAGACATTCCTTATGGAAGCTGAGTACTTGTTATCAAATGGATATAAAGAATCTATTTAACTATGCTATATTGATGTTTTCCATTTGTTTAAACATGAAATAAAGAGCTGTCTCTGATCAAGTCTATATTAATAAAGTAAAATATAACTAAAGCAGTAACATAGATAATTCAAGTAAAAATGCTGCTCTTTGCTGAGATCTGTCTTACACACACACACACACACACACACACACACACAGAGAGTAATAGCAAGAGATTAAGAAATTTTAAATGCAAACTTGCCTCAGGAATATTGTAGGTTCAGTTCCAGACCACTGCAATAAAGTGAATCACAAATTTTTTTTTTAGTTTCCTAGTATATATAAAATTTGTGTTTACACAAGACTATTGTATATTAAGTGGAAAATATTATTGTATCTAAAATGTATGTATTTTTAAAGTATTTTCTTGCTAAAAGTGAAAATCATCATCTAAACCTTTAGCACATCATAAATCTTTTTGCTTGTGAAGGATTTTACCTCAATGTTGAAGGCTGCTAAATGATTAGGATGATGGTTGCCAAAAGTTGAGGTGGTTGTAGCAATTTTTTAATACAACAATGAAGTCTGCCTCATCAACTAACCCTTCCTTTCACTTGAACACTAGAGACCATTGTAAAGGCTTACCAATTAGCTTAATGTTAATATTATTTTCTCTTGGGGAATAGTGGGGAATACTGAGGAGAGGGAGAAAGAAACAGGGGAACTACCATTTGGTGAAGCAGTCAGACACACACACTTTATTAAGTTCACTGTCTTAAATGGGCATGGTTAATTGTTCTCCAAAACAATTACAATAGTAACATAAAAGATCACTAATTGCAGATTATTATGAAAATGAAAAATATTGAAATATTGCAGGAATTATAAAAATGTGACACAGAGACATGATGTGAACACATCCTGTTAGAAAAATGGCACCATAGAACTACTCAGTGCAGTGTTCCCACAAACCTTCAACTTGTTTAAACAAAAAAAGGATGTGTAAATATTAAAGAAAGTTGCCCAAGAGAAGGATTATAGTAAGTAATAATTCTACAAGAACCCACTAGTTCTTGTCAAGGAAAAGCCTGTTTACATGAAAACCCCGAGATTTCTGCTTAATTACAACATTTTTAAAGTGCAACCTTTCAACAATAAAAAAAATCCTCAAAATATTCTTGAATTTTAATTACCAAAACCCTCAGTTTAAATAGTTCAAGATATTTCTAGTATTAGCCCAAGATGAATAGTGCCCTACACACACACATACACACACACACACACGTATATATAAATACACATTATATTAAATATATAGTAGAATAAGCCTATTTTCCCCTGTCTTTGCATTAACTAAAATTAATTTTAACTTGTGTTTCATTTCCCAATTACATGACAAAACTAAACAAAAGCAGTATTTGAGGATGGGGAAGAAGGATTGTGGAAGATAGGCATTTCATATTTTAGTTTCCTAGTTGTCTTCTTGTCTTCCATCATTAATCATCATACCTATCCAGGGTTAATTTGTGGGGAAAGCAATGAGGGGTTGGGAGAGCTACATTTGAGTACTGTTCTGCCCAGATTGTTTAATCTTTGGCAAATTATAACTTCTTGGAGTCTCAGTTTCCTCAGCTGTAAAATGAAGATAGCAATATTTATGCCATTTACCTAACCAGATGCTTATGAAGATTAATAATATAAAGCAAATGAAATACCTTATACTAGTAAATCATATCATAAATGTGCACTATTTACTTAGCTTCAAGAAACTGGTTCAAATTATAATTTTTATATAGCAGTCATATGTCTCTATAACTATATATGGAAGTTTATACTGTAAATAACTCCTCTCCAAATCTACCCCAGGTAACACTTAAAAAGATAGTATATGAAGAATGTTTTGCTTTGACATAGAACTTTTCCATTGTTCTTTTTGGTATGCTGAAATTACTGATGAGGTGAAAAACATGAAGGAAAGAAGGAAGGAAGGAAGGAAGGAAGGAAGGAAGGAAGGAAGGAAGGAAGGAAGGAAGGAAGGAAGGAAAGAAAGAGGGAGGGAGAAAGGAAAGGAGGGAGGGAGAGAGCAAAGAAGGAAAGGAGAAAGGAGGAAGGGAGGAAGTAAAGGAAGGGAAGGAGAGAAGAAAGGAAAGAAGGAGGGAGAGAGGGTAATAGGGAGGAAAGAAGGAAAAGAAGGAAGGAAGGAAAACAAGTAGGAAGAAAGGAGAGCAGGGAAGAAAGAAGGGGAAGGAAGGAAGGAAGGAGGGAGGGGAGAAAAGAGGTAAGGAGGGAGGGAGGGAGGGAAGGAGGAAAGGAAGAAGGAAAAAAGGGAGGTAAAAGGGAGGGAAGGAGGAAGGGAAAGAAAGAAAAGGAGAGGGGGAGGACAAGGGAGGAGAAAAGGAAGAAAGAAGAGGAAGGGAGGAGAAGGGAAGAAAGAGGAAAGAAGGATGGAAGGAAAGTTGAATTTATTGAATACTCACTATGTGCAATGTGCTAAGCACTATAATAAAAGATGAAATCACAGAAGATAGATTAGTGATGAAGCAGCTAATGTTATCAGAAAATAATACTTGTGGAACATTTGTCATACTTTGGTTTAAAAACAGAAACAACAAAAGCCATATTTCTTAAAAGGTAAAAATGGAATGAATGAGATTCTTTTCTATATAACACTGTTTATTTGAGTATTTCTGAGGGATGTATTATAATATAGAAAATGACAGTATATAACTTGGAAGCCAAAGCTGTACGGCCAAACCAATTTACTCTCCCTCTGGGCACAAACTCTAAGTTGAATAGAGAACAATGAGAGCATTGGAGTAGCCTGTGCCAACTCAACCCATTTTCAGTCAGAACCCTGCTATAAATAATTGTCCATGCTGTTACATTTCTTCATTCATTCTTTAATAGAAGACAAGTTTTTTTTTTCCTTTGATGTATATCAAAATGGTATTAAGCAATTTGTCTAAAATGTAACTATAGAAGTCACCTTAAGTTTATTTAGTCTGTCGTGTCTCTTTTAGTCAATGATCCTTCTAAATATAAACATTGTGTGTTTTCCAGCTGAGTATGTCTTGGTGGCCAGCTGCATCACATGTTTGTCATTTTATGACTACTTTTTTATTTTTCATAGTATAAAAATTGAATCAGAAAGGGACGGGAGTATGGGTATGTCTGTGTGTTTGTGTGTGTGTGTGTGTGTGTGTGTGTGTGTGTGTGTGTGTGTGCATATTTTCTGTTCAAATGAATGAAAAGTCATTACAGTGACAAGCATTGAAGTTTGTATCCATAAGTTGCATATTATCTTTATACCAATTCAAGAAACAAAAACATCAGGTCAGGGAACATTGGAAGCTAATGATTGTTGAAACTTGCTGGCCAAGCTAAAAGTGACTCCAAGGGATATTAATTGGTTTTTGTCATTAAGGCGGGGAAAAGTGATACTCCTATGTAACTGATAATAAGGAACATGACAGCTTCTTTATTTGTTAGAATTTTCATATGGTGTATAATGGAACATATAGTGGACTTTAACGGCTTCCAGTAACATCAATAATGCAAATCTATGTTTGAATACAAATGAATGCCTACAAGGCCTGTTTTGGTTATTAATGGTATTAATTATCAGACTGTTCAATGTTGTTACTGTTGTGTTTGGAGCAATACTTAATAATAAAAGGCCAGAGGCAAATCTCATGGAAAAAAGCAAACTTAATAACAGAGATTAATTCTACTATACAAAGAATTCAAGAGAATATTTACTGGTGAAAATCCAGCCTACATTTTAACTCATTAGGAAGACACTCTTCCAGTGAATACAGTCTGTGAGTACAACTTGCTTTCTTTTCCCACCAAAAAGAAATGGCTCTGGTGTATTTCCAGACAGTAGCTAGTTTCCTAATACTAGAAACAAAAGGCTATCATAAATGGTCATTATTTAAAAAGATCTTGTAGCTGGAAGTCCATCCACCCTAAAGAAGAAGCTGTTGTTCCTGAACAGTATTTTAATGACCTTAGAATTGGTTTAAAATTCATCCTACTCAAATTTGTCTTCAAGGATTTATTGGCTATTTAACCACAGTGACATAGAAAGTGGAGATATTATGCATGACCTGATTTGGTCCTCTGTGGATATCTCTTTTGTGGTGAAAATAGTCCAGAACAGCTTCACAGAGGATCAGCATAAAGTGAGGGAGGCTGTCAAAATCTTTCCTATATTCTCTTCTAGTATTTGATTGTAGAAATTGACACTAAGCTATTGTGGCAGGTGACATATGGGGTACCAGCCCATCTGGTTGGCCAGGTTTATTGCCATCATGGCAGGTAAAGCTGTCATTCATAATCAAGTTGACTACAGCTGCCAGTGGATGCTGTGTTTTTGTGCCATTCATGCCAGCTGTAGCAGTTTTCACTGATTTTAAAATTGAACTACTTTCAATCTGAATCCTCCCCTTAGCCCTTTTTTCCATTGGAAATAACCAGGAGCTCAGTACTCCTTGGAACATAATGGTGAAAGCTCCTCATGTTGTACAACTCTCTCTACCATTAACAAGAGTGCAGCCCATCAAGGAAATGAAATGTAGATTAAATATCTCATGTCTATTTTAATAGAAAAAAAATATTTTTTTGTAAACAGAACCTCTGATCTGCCCCATTAAATTCAATAAATGAAAGAATTGTAGATTGGAAAAGATATTAGAGGCCATGGAGTGTAGCCCTGTCATTTTAAAGAAACAGGAACATAGAGTTCAACTAACTTACTTGGGGGTCATCACAAGAAGAAGAGTCAAGATATGAAGTCATGTATTGATTCCCAAGTCTAATAATTTTTCCACTTATAAAGCACTTTCTCCATAATACCTTTGTGATATAAGTTGTTTGATAAGACCAGTCTTAAAGATTAGAAAAATAAGGTTTGGTAAAAACAGAGTGATTTGACTATGAACAGATAGCTATTAAGTATCAGAGCTAAAGCTTGAATAAAGAGCTCTTAATTCCAGGATTGTCACTCTATCCTTTCTTTAGATAGTGAAAATCTCAAGTCTACCTCAAGAGAAATGTGAAAGCTGGGAACTATCTTGGAACCAGAAACTATCATGGAGTTTGAGCTCTCCATTAAGGATCTATCCTCAACACTGGATGAGGAAAAGAAAGGGAAAGGAATAAACATTTTTATATTATCTATTATGCACTAGACACTGTGCTAAGCCCTTTTTAGAAACAGTATCTCATTTGATCCTCACAACAATCTTGGGGACTATTATTTGCTCATTTTATAATTGAGATAACTGGGGACAAACAAGGGCTAACTGACTTGCCCAGAATCATATAGCTAGGAAGTGTCTAAAAATTAGATTTTTAACTCAGATCCTCCTGACTCAAGGCACAATATTCTATCCACTGGCCTACCAGCTGTTCTACTAATAATGTCAGAAGTGTGGACTCTTTGGTCAGAGACAGCTATTCCCATTATCAGTTAAAAATATTGTTGCCCAAGACCCAAAAGTCTTTTTTTTTTTTTCGGTCATGGTCCTTGTTGGCAATCTACTAAAGTCTATCTATGGCTACCTTTTAAAAACAATATTTGTTGACTATAGTAACAATTGAACAAATGCTAAATTTCAGTTAGAAATTAGTGACAATAAGGATATATTTTTTTTTTCCTGTCCAAATTCATAAACTCCTTGAAATCTAATAACTGACCATCCTTTTGACTTCCAGGTTAAAACCCTTAAGAATAGAATTCATTTTTATGACACTTAAAGCTCAAGGATTAGATTCATCAGTTGAACATTTTGTGGCTTATTTGCCTTTGATCCATTTCCCTTTTTAATTTCAGAATCTCATTTTGGTACCCTAAAAATGTGCTACTTTAACCATAAATCCTAGTTTCCAATTAGACACCTCACCAAGTAAATGAAAAGGGTCCCCCCCATGAGTGGAAACCCCTCATGCTAAATAACAAGTATTTTTTATGAAAACAGTAATATTATATTTAACATCTACTGGTCATCCTGCCATCTAGGGGAGGGGGTGGGGGGGTAAGAGGTGAAAAATTGGAACAAGAGGTTTGGCAATTGTTAATGCTGTAAAGTTACCCATGTATATATCCTGTAAATAAAAGGCTATTAAATAAAAAAAAAAAAAAGAAAACAGTAATATTAAAATAGGAATTTTTTTAGTGTTGAGGTGATTCCTGATTTGGGGGAATTTAAACACAGAAATGTTAAATAGCTGGGAATGATTTGTCTTTCACAGGTCAGAATCAAGGTATAGTACAATTAAAATTCTACAGTACAATATTCTTTGGATCTACTTTTGTCCTGTGAAAGATTGGGGGTCATTCCCAAAATGACAGTATCGCTGCATTCTCAGAGCTCTATTATTTCATGTTTACTCTCTAAGCATTTAGGGCCACAAAAATGAGTTTTAAAGTTGCTTGTTCCGTTAAACATGTGCCATAAAGTTAATGGGCTGCAAAATTCTTCAGATTATGACTAAAAAAGCTCATCAGAATTCACCAGTGATTTGTTTTATACTGTCTCTGCAGTCATAAAACAAGTTAGAAGCAAAAAAAGCTACCACATGCAGGAGTCAAATAAAGTCAGATATGCCCTGTAGATTAGATCCTTTTGCATTTCCATGTCAATGGAGAAAATTCGCTGTCTCAGTTTCTCAATCTGAAAAGATGTCAAGTTTATTGCCAATTTTGCCATCTCATTTCTCTGTGACTTGACAGGGTCTCTGGGCAAAAAGATTGTAGCCAGTTCTCCAAGTACCAATGCAACACTTTAAAAAGACTTCTAGAGATGATTTGGAAGAACTGTTCTTTTTTGTCTTTTTCTTTTATTGTTATTTACTTTTGTTTGGAAAGACTATAAAGTGCTGTGTCACCATTCCAGGTAGATCTTCCACCTTGTTGGACTCCTTGGCAAGAGGCATTCAAAAACAAGTATTTAGGTTGAATATCCACCATCACCCTTTTTTATTCCCTCCCAATAGCAGCACTTGCAGAAATGTAGGTAACAGTAAGAAAAGTCCTGTTCCAAGTAAAATATAACAATGATTTGACACCCTATAATGAAACATTGTCTTTTCAGGACGAGTCTGCTTCAGCTGACAAACAATATAAACAAGAGGCGGCCCAGGTCACTTATTCAACATCAGCTGTTTCTAGCACACAGGAGGTGTTGTATATCAATGGAAACGGGACCTACAGTTACCATAGTTACAGAGGGTTAGGAGGAGGACTGCTAAATCTGAATGATGCTTCTAGTAGTGGTGAGTTCTTATTACAGATTGTGTATGTATGTCCAGTTGGGGGTGGCATCTGTTTGAAATTGGAGAGAGAAGAGAGAATATACAGAAGTTCCCAAATACATATTCCTATAAATGTGCTTTTTTTCCTTACTGTTCCTCAAAATGGCAAAATCATTGTGCAATTGTAGGATTACACATATCTCAAAAAAATAAAATCTCACTAAGTAAATAAAAAAATTCCCTTAGGAGTGGAAACTCCTGTTCCTAAATAACTTTTTTTTTTATGAAAACAGTAATATTAAACTAGGGATTTAAAAAAAATAAAACTGTTGAGGTGACTACTGATTGGGGGGAATTTAAGCACAGAAATGTTAAATAGCTTACTCAAGGACACAAAGACATTAAAACATATGAAAAAAAAATATGAGAACCAAAAGTCTTAGATATCAGCAATAGAAAATCTAAGTAAGAATTTTGTTGATGATCATGGAACCTAGAGATATTTAAGAGGCAAGCCTGGTAGCTACTTTTCTTAGCATCAAAAGGTTAGAGATTTCCTGAACATCATAACTTCCCCATAACCTACTATGGATTCACAATTCTTGAATTCTGTTGTGTTGCTTGAATCTATTTTCATCTTTTAACCATAAAATCTGTTATGTTATGGAAACACAAAGTTGGTTATCCACTGTAAAAAGTATTCTTCCTTTACTTCATCTTGACTCTCATTCTTTTGCATTCCAAAAGATCCATAGTTCTGTTATTCTGAAATTTGTAAATATGCATCATTTTACACTCTTTAGTCAATCAGTGCCAGATTTAAGGTCTTCTGGCTTCCATTCCTATGGTATTCGGCTCTTAACTTTGCTTTAAAATTTGCCAAAAACCTCTTAGCCTAATTTCATGATTACAAGCTGCCCTGCATTTTTTAGCCTGTATCTTCATGTTATTTCCTCCCTGGAATATTAATGAGGATGTTTGGGGGAGATGGTTGTGAAATTATTGACTATGGTCCATTGGTAAACCACTATAAGGATTAATAAGATTTAGAGTTCAAAGGGACCTGAGAAGCCATCTACTTCATTTTACAGATGAGAAAATGGAGGCTTTATAAGAATAGCTTGCCCAAGCTTCCACATGTAGTAAGTGCAAATTTTAATATAGAAACATTCTCTAAGTTATGATGTACTAAAATCATATGATACTTTAATATATTTTATGAGATAGTACAGGACCTCATATTTTAAAAAATTATCTCATATGTATTACTAAATTCTTTCCTAAAATATTAGTCTGCTGTGTGTATAATTGACTTTATCATTATTGCTTTACATAGCAGCCATGTGATAGGACTTCAAATTCAAAGGTGAGGGATCTGAGACAGAGAAACAAAGGTGGTTCAACAAAACTATAGCTGAACCAAGATTATAATAAATGCCCTGTCCTAGGCTCAGATTGATAAATCTTTATGTCTCAAATTAAAAGAAATTTTTTATGAATAAACTGAATTGTTCCATAATTCATCTTATAATTACAGAGCACTGTGAGTAGAAGGAGGGGGGGATGATAGCAAGTGAATATTTTGGTGATCATTACAATTCCCTCAGTTAAAAACAATTACATGTGAAACTGTAATAGGGTTTTTGGTTCTTTATTATTATTATTATTGTTATTAATGCAAAAAGAGGTGTGTGTTGTATATGTGTCTTTTCCTGCCCAGACTGCTGAGAATGTAATAGGACTATTAATTTTTTTATTATCTTTTTTATGTATTCATTTTAAACCATCATGTAATAAGACAATAGCTTTAGTTAAGGAAATGGTTTATAAGTAAAATAAATATTTTTAAAGTGTGATCTAATAATCTATGTTAACTTTTTAATTTTAGAATCACTAGAGCCTAACATAATTAAATCTTATGTGGTAGATATGAAGTACAGGCCACACTCTGTTCTCTTTAAATTTCATATGTGAAAAGTCTGGTATGGGTTTCAAAAGAACTGGCTTGTGATATTTCAGTTTAGAAATGGATAATGTCTTAGAGATTGTTTGTGGATGTGCCTGGTGATGCTATGATAAGTCAAACTTTATCATTTTAAATGAATAGCTGAACATGATATTTTAATGGACTTACAAGCAAAGTTAGACTTATTAAACAATGAACAACTCATAATCAAAAAAATTTTTTTTCCTGGTTTGTTTACATGCTTGTGAAGCTGTATGAGGCAAGATGGTAAATGGGCCTTTATGACAATTTCAAAATCTACTGTCACTTCCACTCAAGTTATTTTACAGGAAATGAAGACTTATTTAATTCTCATATTACATTTATATTTAAAAGTTAAACTATATTTGCTTTGCTTTGAGTTTCAAAGCACATTTTGTGTTCTGTGATAGAGTATATAATGTAAACAAATTGCTATTTTCTATTAAAGGCTTCTTTATTATTAAAATTTACCAATAGCATTGATAATCCTCTTATTGTGGGATTGGTTGTCTTTTGGTTGGTTTCCTCTTATAGTTAGGGAAATAATAAAATATTATTCATGTTAAATGACTACATAACTTTAAAAACTGTGCCTTCAAAACCGTGTCTTCAAGGGCAGAATTATTAAGTTTTTGTCCAGACTAATTCCCCTGTGATTCAAAAGGGTGGTACTTTAGGACCACAAGGAAAAGAAGAGAGCTGATTTTGGAAATGAATTGAGAACCAGAAGTATCTTCAGTATTTCATATTCTAATGAGTCCTGTGTAGTTAAAGTATCAACATATACTTTGTCCAAATTGCTGCTCAGAAAACAAGACGAATGTTAAAAAATAAGAATATTTGAAATTCCCTAATAGTTAATTTATGGTATTTTTAGATAGGAAAATCTTAGCAAGAGCTGGTAGTTTTGAAAAAATAGATGAAAAACTATTTCCATTAACAATTTAAATTTTCCAGACATTTCAAACACTTGTATATTGCATGTTATTGTTGTTGTGTTGTTGTTTTACATATTTATTTATTGGTTAAAATATAACATGACTTTAGACCATAATATAATATAAAATACTTGGCTTTTTTAGGAATCATTTCTGTGTCAGAATCAAGAAAGTAATAGATAATGTTAAGGTCTCTAAGGAAGAACTATATCCATACATATGAGCCATAATTAACATACAAGAGCCATAAATGGAGCCTAGTTTTATATGAAAAGATACAATAACTGAATTCAGTTGCTTTTTAAAACTCTGGCAGACCTGTAGTCATTTATCAAAGTAGTAAGAAGATAGGGACTTAGAACAACACATTGATAAGTTTCTAGAATAAAGCAAGATTAATGTGTTTTTTTGGCCATAAACTAGATGAAGGAAGATAAGAATCTAGACCATTAACTAGGGTTAATAAGCCAGGTCAAAATTTGGGATGAGAGCAGTATTGAAACATATATAAGGTTTATTACAGAGGTTCTTAATCCTTTTTGTGGTAATAGAACCTTTTAGTACTCTTGATAAAATCTAAGAAGTTCTCAGAATAACATTTTTAAGTGTATTAAATAAAATATATAAATTTTAAAAGAAATTCATTATATTGAAATAAAAATGAAGTTTTCCCCATCCAAGTTCATAAATTCTTTGATATTGCTCCCAGTATGTATAATCTCTAAATTTACCCTTGAAGTAGAGCATAGCTAGACAGATATGTATGGCTCACAAAGAACTGAGGATACTATCCCCACAGAGGGAGACATATGGATTTTTCCCCCTACAATTTCAGAAGTAATGCAAAAAAGAAATTGTGTACTTTTTGTGTTTTACATGCATTCTAAGTTCTTTCTGGATAAGGGCAAAAGAGAACAAAGCTCAATTTGCAATCTAACAAAAAAGGTAGAAATTTCTGAAAATATTTATTTTTTCTTGTGTTTAAAAAATTTAAACTTTTGGATTAAGAATAAGATATATAAATGTGAAGATATATAGATCTTAAGGCTAACATATGAGAATTAACATGACATAAAGGGTAGAAAGTCTTTCTGAAACTCAGAAAGACTTGAAGGGTTCAAGTTATACCTCTGCCATATCCTTGTCATGTTATATTGGGAAAGTTATATAACTTTTCTAAGACCGTAAGTTGCAAGGAAATTGCTGTTATTGACATTGTTTCATCTGTGATAACTACCTATACTAATCAAAAATATGAATATGAGAGAGACTATGTAGTCTTAAGCAGTATATCAATGACGTTCCAAGCATTTATTCTTTTATATGCCAGTCACTGTGATAAGCCCTAGGAATACAAAGGCCAAAAATAACAACAATTTAAATTTAAATATGATTTAAACATAAAAGAATATATATTCCCTGGATTTTTCATTCTAACAGTTACAAACGAAAATAGCGTTTTGACAGTGTTTAATTTAATAGGCTAAATTTGTTTAATTTTTGCTTAATGGACAAAATTGTTACTCTGAAATTTATGAGTTACACAAAAAATTAGTCATGAGGGAAAGTATAGTGTGTGTGTTCTAACAATATTCCTAATGAATCTAAACAAGAAATCATTAAGACATCTCTGTTGCATACTCCAGATATGAAGATGAAAAATGACACAATGTTTGCCCCAAAGAAGCAGCTAATCTAGTAGAGTGAGATAAATGAAGTAGACTGAAACTAGATTTAGGAGACATGATTTTGAGGCATAACTTTAACACTAGTTGAATGATCACAAAAGACACATAATATTTTTAAATTTTATTTCTTCTACTGTAAATGGGGATAATATCACTTATATTATCTCCTTCATAAGATTACTATAAGGAAGTATAACACCACCTCAAAGATACTCTCACACTGGCATTTTTAATTGCCCTCTCAATGCAAGAAGATAACTGACACTACTAACTCTCAGGTTGTAAGGAAAGAGTGTATATCTATATTCCCCAAACTTATATTTGATGTGTACCCATTACTGTGCTTTTCCTTAATAATCAGCCAATAGAACTAACTACTTCAAAGCCAAGTCATTCACTAAATGGCATGTGAAGTTTAAAGAGGGGGAGATTGCTTCTAGCTGGAACAATTAAAGAAGGTTAAATACAAAAGGAGAAACTTGAGTTGAACATAGAAGAAAATTTTTCAAGCTAAGAAGTTTGTTTTATCCTGTAAACTATAGAAATCCTGAAGCTTTTTGAGCAGAAAGATTATATAATCAGACTTGGTCTATGCTTTAGAAAAGTTATTTTTAAAATTTAGTGAATAATGGATTGGAAAAAGAAGCTGGAGGCAAATATACATGTTATGAGCCTATTACTCTAGCCAAGATATGATGAGTGCCTGAAATGGACTAGAATGATACTAGCAGAACTAGAAAGAAAAGAGTGGATATGAGTGATATTGTTAAGATACAATTGATGTATAAAAAGGAGATTCATTCAAATTATGCAGCTATGAAGAAAAGAAAAGAAGAAACCTGTTCTCTTTAAGGCCTCTGATATTAAGCCCTTGGGTACACTACTATTGTTGAGTTACACTAAGCTTTCTAAAGAAGTTCAGAGTCCCATTGTTAATGTGTATTCTGTCACTTGATTATAAACCATATTCATAAGTTAGTTATGTCAAAGGTCCCTCTCTGTGGAATCCATTTGGATTCAATATACAGCTTATATCATCTATGCCCTCAAGGAACTTACACAGAGACCAGATTCCAGCAGTTGGAATTATTGAATATGCAGAGAATTTTTAGCTGTGAGAGGAAATGTGGTCTTAAACTGTGCATCAATGACTTTCCAAGCATTTATTCTTCTATATGCTAGGCACTGTGAAAAGCCCTAGGAACACAAAGGCCAAAAACAACAACAAAATCACAAAACAGTCCCTCCCCTAAAGGAGTCTACATTCTATTAGAGAAAGCAAAATGTATATGCATATATATGTCTGTTTTCATATTTTCAATTTTATATATTTTGTATAATATAAAACTTACATATATTATCGTGTTATTTATGCTAATTTTATTATATCATGCTATATAATTATATGTGTAATTATCTTAATGTATTGATTATATTAATATTTTTCTATTGTTATGTTTTATATATGTGATATATTTATATATATATATATACACACACTATTATGTATTACGTGTGTGTATAATTCTTCCTCTCATGGAATATAGACTGCTTTAGAGCAATTGTTTTATTTGTGTGTGTATGTGTGTCCTTCTATGTAAATACAACACAGTGGAAGGAATACTAATAGATGGATCAAGAAATATCTGTAGGAAGCAGTACATGAGTTTAATTATAAAGGTAGCTAGAGATTTTTTAAGGCAGAGATAAAGAAGTACATTCCAGGAGTATCAATGTCAGACTGGACACTGTTGTAAAATTGGGATATAGATTATATTACATAAGGAATAGTTTTTGAGAGACCTTTAACTAATTTAAATAGTAAGGGACAGTTAATAGAAATGAAAAAAGTAATTCTAAAGTTTGGTTTTGCTCCAGGAGCCCAGTGAAGCAACAGTTTAAAGGAAGAGAAAAATGTTTGACAAGCAACATTGTAGAAATACATATATCATGTACATTCTGATTGGAAGTATATTACCTAAAGATCCCTGCAGTAGTAGTGCTGGTTGGTGTACCCAGGCAGTGAGGTGAACTTATTGGCTTAATCACACTGTTCCTGGATGAACTTCTGCATTGTGCCTTTCAAAAGCCTGTGTACATACAATACAGAAGGCCAATATGGTAAAAAGAAATTCTTAAGGCATAAACAGATTTTTGGATAGTGCAAAACAGATAATCAATAAATAGTGTGAAACATTTATTGATAAATTTTCTAACATTGTTTATACAGTTTTTAAAATTAAAAAAATTAGAATTTTTAGACCTCAGAACTAGTTGTATGACCTAGAGTATAAGTCTATTGTAATAACTAGCAAGAAATTAAAAGTAACTGGATGTGGGGATTTTATTGCAGTATCCTGTTATTCATAGAATCACAGTGAAACAGAAAAATGGATTTGATGAGCAAAGAATTGGATTCAAGTCCAAACTCTGCTACATATTAGCTATATGACTTTATGTAGTCCTTAAATCTTTTAGTCTCAGTTCCTTCGTGTTTAAAACAGAAAAAATGTACTTCGCAGAGTTTTTTTGAGGAAAGGACTTTATAAATAAGTCACAAGACTCTATATAAATACAAACAATATTTCTCGTGAATCTATCTAGATACTGATCTACCTCACTGAAGGGTTTGTGAATTATACATTCATCTCCTGCTAGTTTTTTCATAATATCTGGTTACTATATTCTTTCAAAGAATTTTGCTTTTTAAAATTTTGCATCTTTTGCTCATTTTTTCAACTTTCTGCTCATATATTTATTTTTAACATTTTAAACCAATTGCTTATTTTTCACAGATTTGAGAACATGAAAAAGAACTTTATACACATATAGTTATATATATTCATATACATATAGATATATATATATAACTTCAATTCAATTAATCAAGTTTTTTTGAGTGCCTACCATGTCAGAGGCATTGGGATAGGCCTGAAAAATAAAATTATCTTTGCACTTAGAGTATTTACAAGGAGGGATAAGACAAAAATATAGGAAAAATGTCAGAAATTGAAATATGAAAAGTACAAAGGGGGAAATTACTTTTATCTGTGAGGTGATACGACAGTGATATAGAGGAAGTGATGCCTGAACTTATTTTTTAAAGAAAAGAAGGGTTCTTTTAAGTGAGAATATAGATGGCTACTTTCTACACCTAAGAGATGGCTTAGAAGAATGTAAAAAAGAAAGTGTAGGAAAAATCAGGGGACAGCTAAAATGCCAGTTTGACTGGAAAATAGAATTAGTGAAAGAGAACAGTATGAAATAAGATTTTAAAGGCATATTGAAGTCAGATTACAAAGATCCTTAAGAACCAAGCTGAATAGTCCATATTTTATCCTAGAAGCAATAAAGAGCTGCAATAGATTTCTGAACAGGAGAATAACATGGGCAAC
This sequence comes from Sarcophilus harrisii, assembly GCF_902635505.1. Taxonomy (NCBI): domain Eukaryota; kingdom Metazoa; phylum Chordata; class Mammalia; order Dasyuromorphia; family Dasyuridae; genus Sarcophilus; species Sarcophilus harrisii. The sequence continues at coordinate 478,376,360 of NC_045426.1, forward strand.
CCTGTCCTTAAAAATATTATTTTGTCAGGTAAATATGAAATGGATTGGACAGGGGGAAGAATGGAAGCAGAGAATTCAGCTAATCAGTCAGTTAACCTTTGCCAAGTGCCTTATATGTGTCAGAATTGTGCCAAATGAAAGGGATACAAAGAAATAAAAACTAGATACACGTTAGAAACAATGAGGCTCTAAACCTGAGGAGAGACAGGAAAGTTCTTTAGGAGAGATAAGATTTGTTGTGGATAAGTTGAATTTGAGATTCCAGTGCTACATGTGTACAAATATGAACAATAAGGGGTTGGAAAAGCAGGACTAGAAGTCAATGGGAATATTGTGGCTGAGTATATAGATTTTTGAGTAATCTGCAAAAAGGCAATAATAAGATATGAGAATAAATTAGATTGCCCAGCAAGAGAGTATATATAGAGAAGAGAGGTAAAGACGAAAATAGATCCCTAGGGGACATTTATATTCAAGGGTCAGAAGAAAGAAGAGGAAACCAACAAAAGACATTCGGAAGGAAAGAAAGAACCCAGAAAGAGTTTCAAGGAAATATGATTAGCAATGTCATAGCACAAAAAAGTCAAGTTGGGTGAGCACTGAGAAAGGGACATTTAAAATATATTGATAATAATATTTTAATACAAATAAAGAGTGAGTGAACTGTAAGAAAGTAAAGTGAGTATTCTTGCTTTGTGTTTGACATTGAATGGAGAGGAGACTCCCAGGATGATAGCTAATGGGGTAATAATAGATAAAGGAAAATTTTTCTATTATTTGGAAAGACGAAGTATGCATGTGTGTATATGATGTATATTGTGTATATACACAATGATAAGAGAAATGTGAGCTCTCATCCCTCTTTTGCCATTGAGATCACAGCTCAGTCAGCTTTTCTCACATTTAAGTGCTCCTTATTGAGAAGTTGACAGAGAACAGTGAAAAATTATTTATATAACTGTAAAGACAAATGTAAATTCTGTACTAGTAGTATCAATTGTTGTGTTTATTTTCAGTTTTGTGTCTTCTTCCAACTCCTTCAAATTAAGAAGGTTCCTCTGGGGATCTATCTTGGAAGATAAGTTGAAGATAAGTTGAGCTTCACTGGTCTCATCAGCAATTCTGCTATGCAGAACAAGGATCCTACAAGGCAGCTTTTCTCCTGTCTAGGAAACCAAAAATCTCCCTTCCCATCTGGAAATGAAAATGCCTATTCATAAGCTTCCATAAGACTGGAAGTGAATGGGATTAATTAAGGCAGAGTATACCAGTTCTTTTCCTGGACAGACATATAGCAACTATCTATTTTAGCTCCAGAAGAACATTTATTTACCAATATGAAAGATAGTCTTGTATAGTAGATAAAGGATTCTCTCTGGAGTTAGGAAGGATCAACAGTTTAAGTCCTACCATTGGCTTTGTGACTCTGGGAAACTCTGGGAACTAGGACTATAAACCTCAGAGCAAGTGTCTTATATTCATTGATAGAGTTAAGTTTTCTTATTGATGGTTCTTTATATCAATGAAATCACAAGTTCTATTTTTTAAAATACCCCCCAAAAATGATTTTAAGTTACAAATATAGCCATCATTGCAATACTTATTTTTCCTTTAGCTTTGCAAGTAGATTCCAGTTCATTTTAATGTTTAAATCTTGAGTGCTGTCATTTAGATTTCCTCCCTGAAAAGTATTTAGGTTTTTTTGGAAATAGCAGAAAATGCTATCCCTATGTTGGCTACCCTTCATACTCAACTATTAAAGATAATGGATGTTTTGGTGGATAAATCCATTCTATCCCATCCTGAAACTTAGATTCTATATATGTTTAAGAAATAAGTGTGCTATCATATCTGAAGGTCAATTGCTAGAAAGGAAACATGTTTTATGATTCAAAGTAATGAATGTCTCCTGTTGTGTTCAAATACATAAGTAATTAACAAAAGTAATTTCTGACCTGGCCCTTTAGATCTTGGATTCCTTGACTCTTTTTAGGCTGAATGAAATACTTTAAAAAGTATTCCATAGAGTTATATGTAGTCTGTATCTAAAATGACCTTGAATGTCACAATAGAAAGAGACACATCACCTGATCTTAAATGTCTCTTGACAGTATATATCCCAATTCTATTTTTAAATATGGTATCACGGAATGGGATTACTAACATTTCAGGGTAAACATATTTGATGAGACTTCTGTATGTAAGGCCAATATTCAGAGAAATGTTTCAATAGATCTTTGTAATAATGAGTTTCCGCCATCTTTGCTTTGTAAATGTCTTAAAACAATCAGAATCCATTCGGTCTAAATAAATTCACAACAAGATACATTCAGGCTTTATCTTTATATTCCAGGGCCACTCTTGATATACTACTTCATTATAACTATGGTTTTCCTTGAGCAATTTTCTTTACTAGTTTTCTCACTTCACCTTGAAATAGTTTTTTTTTTTTTTTTTTCTCTCTTAGCCAAGCTGGCAGCAGCATGTAAGTTTGAAAGGAGGAAGCCAGATCAATTGTTGAATTCCCTGAATGTTTAGCTAATCTATCCCCAACAATCTTATTTTAGCACCAATCTTTGTCATTTCTTCATGGAAAGAAGGGAAGGAAGGAAGGAAGGAAGGAAGGAAGGAAGGAAGGAAGGAAGGAAGGAAGGAAGGAAGGAAGGAAGGAAAGAAATTGGTATCATTAAAAGCATTGCACAATTTTCCAAAGGCAATTCAACCCATTACTCAATGCTAAACCTAGTTTGTTAATCTGCAGTATATTTACAAAATATAAATGCTGAGGCAATGTGGCACAGTAGATTGTTGTTTGTTTTGTGTTCTCAAAGAAGAACATGATTATCAGGAAAGTGATGCCATGACATGCAATTGACTTGGATTTGAGTGAGGAAGGGCTGGGCAAGGTCACCTGTGTTACTTTTCCTCCAGAGCCAGATATAGATCAGTTCTACTGGAGCTGGCCTTGGATGCAATGGAAGACCTTGGCCATTTTAAGTTAAGGCCTTCAACAGGTCCCAGTTTGATCAAGCCCACACCCATTTAGTGATCAAGGTTAGATAGCAATTTCTTTCTTAAGGACCAGGTCTTAAACCAAAACAGTATGATTCTCATTGGCTACCAAGAGGTCCTAGGCCAAGCCCCATTTTGATGTTTATTTGGATCCTGATTGATTGATTGAATATAAATAGCAGTCATTTCTGCTTTGACTAGAAATCCTGAGCATCTCTTCCCTCCACTTACAGAAGTGGGGAGAGAGGGAAGGAATAAGCCAGAGGAGGGGAAGGGAGGGGGGAAGAAGAGAAGGGAGGGAAAGATGACTATTTTAGAGGATTCCCGCCTACACTGTCTCTCTCTCTGAAACCTGCTTTGCAATTTCTTCTATCCCTCACAAATTTAGCTCATTCTGCCTCTGAAGGTCTCTGTTGTTACAACAACAAGTAACCTCTCCAAACACTTTATACATTGTTATGTATGTACTAATGTTCCCGTCATTAATTTATATAATTGGAAATAGAATGTATAGATTTCTCAGCATTCTCCTAGCACATACTAACTAGCCTTACTTGCCCTCTTACCCTTTTTCTTGCCCATTCTTTCACTCAAAATTAAGTTTCTGAGGAAAATTAAGTTATTGAAGAAGGATCTATTTCTGTTTTATTCTTTATTTTGATTTACTTTTTAAAAAATTTTTAAGACATTTAGGAGTGCAGGAAATCTAAGAGGTCATGTAATCCATACTTCTGTCTCTAATTAAGGTACAACATAAAGTGTCCAAGACATTTTTTTTTATTAATATTTTCTTCCAGAATTTCAAGACAGAAAAAGAGGAATTGAGGGCAAATAAGCTTTAAGAAACAGTTTAAGAAGCAACAACACTACCTTTCACTTCATCAATAGCTAAAATGTGGATTCAATATAACCATTAGTCAATTGAACTCAAAAGCAACTGAAAAATAACTATATAACAACATATTAAATTTGTTTATATTTCTATTTGTAATAGGAATAAAAATATATCATATATCATACACAGCATATATATCAACAGAGTAGCTGTCAATTTATAGAAGTATTTGGTAAATGTTTAAGAAAGACAAAACCAACTTTATGCTTTAACATAGCCAGTTAAAAACATTTGAATGCTCTTCCTCTCTTCCAGGCCAGTCTTGCTATAAATAATATAAATCATGGTCTACAATGACAGTGACTATTTTGAGGAAAGTATTGGATTTATTAGGACATTATTGGCTCCCAGCAGGCTATTAACCATCAAACTGATTGTTAACTACCAGTAACAAACAATTCTGAAGGGATTATTGCTGAGATAACTCACATATAGCCTTGCCTCTTGGGGCTATCAGTGCTTTATCAGCATTACTGAAATAAATTGCTATCATATACATATGACTTGTGGACAACATGTTAAATATTGGATGCTATCTTAGAATATATAACTTTATTTACAGAACAATTTTCAATTTAAAAAACAAATATTTGTCCAAAGGTTTTTAATGATATTTTTATTTTTCACATAATCATGACATAAGTGATCATCCAAGAAGATAAATATGGACCTCCTAGATTATATTTGGAAATTAAAGAGTCATTGGTTATAAATGAGACATTGGAGATACATTAAAATAAATAGATCTTGGAATGGAAAATAATATATTGCAATAAATGCTGAAATGTGCTGCCTCAGGAAGTGAAGAGGTCCTTATCCCTGTAGTTGTGCAGAGGTACCTTGGCTTCACAGTTGCAGACATTGTGGAAATAATTCATGTTACAGGTGGGAGCTGCCCACTGAGATCCCTTCCATTTCTAAGGTTCCATGATTCTATGAAATGCAAATGTCTGTATCTAGTAGAAATACTATAAGCAACAGATTTACAAACATGTATTTGTGGAGAGTTTCTTCTTAGAATTTCCTATATTAGGGTATAATCCTATCCACTACATCTTGAAGGATTAACCCCAGGGTTAATGGTATCCATTACATCTTGAAAGAGTCCCTTATAAGGATGGAGTTGAGAAACAAAATTCATATAGGCTACTAGATGGCACCATATCACAGAAACTGCTGGGCCTAAAGTCAGAAAGACATGAGTTCAAATGTAGCTGAACTGGGGGCAGATAGGTGGCGCAGTGACTAGAGCACCAGCCCTGAAGTCAGGAGGACTTGAGTTCAAATATGATCTCAGACACTATGTGACCCTGGGCAAGTCACTTAACCCCAATTGCCTCACTCAGCCAAAAAAAAAATGTAGCTGCATCTACTAGCTATAATACAATGTACTGTGAATTACTTAACCTGATTTTCTCTCAGTTTCCCCAACTGTAAAGTGAGGCGCAAAATAATGGCATTTATTCCCTAAGGTGGCTGTAAGGGGTAAATGAGATAATTGTAAAGCATTTCATCCAATGTATGGAAAATAGTTGGTACTACATAAATGTCAGCTATCATCATTATATACAGGTTCTATCCTCTGTGCTTTGTAATGAGAAAGACATGTAATATATTGTTAAATAAAATAGAAGCTAAAAATCTAACTAGAAAATACAAAGGCACTTTATTTAAGGATTTTACTAGAGTTGTGTAAATATGAAGCATTTAGACATAAAATATAAGTTCCTATTTATATTTAATTTGCAATAAATGTAATGAAGAGTTTCATTTGAACATTTTTGTTCATTCTTAAAATGGTGAGGTGATTTTTCTTAACACTTAGAGAGGAATAAAGATCAACTCTTCTAGAAAGCAGTTAGTTTTCACTCTATAGAGTAAAAGTGACTGCATTTGTTATGAGTTTTATAAATGCAAGATATTCAGAGTGGTTCAGACACTATAATTTATTTATTTGTTTATTTATTTTACTTTAAAGCTTTATTTTCTATTGTAGTAAATATATTTTTAATACACATTGCTTTATGAATCGAATTGGGGAGGAAAAATCAGGGCAAACTGGGGGAAAAACCATGGGAAAGATTTAAAAAACCAAACAGAAAAAAAGAATATAGCATGTATTCATTTACATTCAGTCTCCTTTGACCTTTTTCTGGTTGCAGAAGGCATTTTCTCTCCAAAGTCTATTGGGACTGCTTTGAATCACTGAATCACTGAGAACCAAGCCTTTCATAGCTGATCATTGCACATTCTTGTTGTTATTGGGTACAATGTATTCCTAGTTCTGCTTGTTTTACTCAGCATTAGTTCATGTAAATCTTTCCAGGCCTTTCTATAATCAGCTTGTTCATCATTTTTTATAGAAGGACATTACATTTTAAATGAGGGAATTTCACAACAGATCGTGGAAAACCCAAGAAAAAATTTACAAAATAAGATTTGTAGTAGGAATGGTCATTTTTATTTTCCTTTTTTGGTTCTAATCATAATTTTCGATAATCATCCTAATAAATAAACAATGTTAATTTGGTGATGAAATATGTTAACAGAAAATAACACAGTTGTTTTGTAGGTAATTACCACACTGACTAGATAGTTCACAAAGTAACTGTCAATCTTCCTGTCATCTTGCCATGGATTAATTATTTTGCATTCCAGGCCTTTTGGTTGTTGATTTTAGTTGCTCAGTCAGTCATTGCAGGTTTACTTTGCTTTATAAACCATTTTCTGAGTTTGTTAGGAAGAAGCAACAACAAGGAGAAAAAAGGAATATGAAATAATATTTCTACACTTGTCAAAATAATAGTTCTGTAATTCTCAGAGGGCTGAATTACAATAACTGATTCTAACAAGGGTTAACTAAATAATTGCTCTAAGATAAGCCTTGTCTGAGAAATTCAGACTCCCTCTGGGTGGAAGGATGTAGTTCAGAACTTTCTTTTATTAGTGGGAAAAGTAAAAAAAAAAAAAAAAAAAAAAAAGTTGAATGGAGAGTGGCCTTATTATTCCTTTGGTAGAGAGAATTCCATAAGAGGAAACTTCCTTACCCAGTACAGTTTGGCATCTTTTTTTCAACTCACAGTCAAAAAGAATTGTCTAGACCATTAAATGGGTAAGAGATTTGCCCAGAGTTACATAACCAGTATATGTTGGGGATAGGATCTTAACCCAGTTCTTCCTCTATCCATTATGCCATGGATAATGGCTTTCCCCCCTGAGGAGAATAAAAACAAAAACATGGCTATTGTCATAAAATTGTATTGGACTTTATGGGGATTTCAGATTGTATTCATTTTTCCAAACTATTCTCAGAGATGTCTCCAGAAAATACAGGATATATACCCCTTTGGGAAACAAACCTTCTAAAACACCAATATAAGTGTGGATAGTAAGTATTTGTATTACTTACCAATCAAGCATTTTTAAAAAGATAATAGGCCATTAATAGTCAATAAACAAATGCCAATTATGTGTCAGGCACTGTGCTAATTGCTGGGAATACAAAGAATGGCAAAGACAACCCCTGCTCTCAAAGAGCCTATATAGTCTAATAAGGGAGACAACATGCAAGCAGCAATATACAAACAAACTCTATATTGTGATCAATGAAGATAATTAACAAAAGAAAAAGCACTAGCATTAAGGGAGATTGGGAAAGGCTTCTCACAGAGGATAATATTTTAGTTGGAACTTGAAGAAAACTAGGGAAGCCAAAAGGCAGAGATGGAAAAAGACAGGGCATTTCCAGGCATGAGGAGCAGTTAATGAAAATACCCAGAATTGGGAGATAGTGTGTTTCATGGAAGGAATAGTAAGCAGATCACTGTACTAGAGTACATGGATAAGAGAAAGCTGTATGAAGATTCAGAAGGGAGTAACAAGTTATGAAGAATTTTATTTTTATTATTAAACAGAGGATTTTATGTTTGGAGAGGGAGCTATGTGGGGAGGCAGGGTCATGAGGAATATAGTCAGTCTTATACTTTTAACTATTGAACGGGAGGATGGACTAGAGTGGGGAAAAATTTGAGGCAGGGAGAACAAACAAAAGACAATATCAATAATTCAGGCATGAATTATTGCTTCATTGGGTTGGTGGTGATGTCAAAGAAGGAGACACACACACAAGAAATGTTAGGAAGTTAAATCTAAAAGATTGAGTATGGAGGCTGAAATAAAGGAAGGAACCAATGGTGAAACTTAAGCTAAGAGCCTGAGACACTAGAAGATTTTATTGTCCTTTACAAGAATAAGAAACTAAGAAGAGAGGAGGGTTTAGGGGGAAAGTTATTGAGTTTAGTTAGTTTAAAATATCTATAGGACATCCTAGTTCAAGATGTCAAAGATGGTGTTGGAGATATTAGAGGATGTTAGAGCTGAATAAGTAGATTTGAAAACCATCAGCATAGGCATGATAACTGAATCCATACATAGAGACAAGGGTGTCAAACTGTACATACTACATTTTATACTTCCCATTCCACTCTCACAGAGCACACGGCCCACAGTCAGCTCAAGCTCAAGTCCCAGATATATTAGGAATCTCTAACATTATTGAAGTTCAGCCACGGATCCTTTTTTTCAAGTAGATCAAACCAAGGAAAATGTATTTTATAAGCAAATCAGTTAGTCAAATTCCAGCACTTAATAAGGATGATTATATATAGCATAAGGGAATCAAAAGACCTAAATTCATGTCCTGATTCTACCATTTGCTATTGTGTGAAGCAGTGGGATGGTAGAATGAAGAACCCAAAGTCAGAAAAAACTGAATTTGAATCCAGTGATATAAATCAGGGCATGTTATTTCAATTCTGTGTACCTCAGTTTCCTCATTGGTAAAACGTGAATAACAATACCTACATAAAGGGTAATAGCTCAGAGATTTCCAAAGAGCAGAATGAGATGGAAGTTTCTCAAACAAAACCAAAACAGTATTCTATTTCAGTGCAAGGCTTATAAAAATGAAACCCATCCTGGTGATATGGATAGGCAAAAAAGTACTACATGTGAGACTCTTATGAAAGAAAATTCATTAGACTCATTGACCTGCATCTGTGAGGGAACTCAGTAGTCATCTAGTTCAATTATCCCATTTTACAGATGCAGAAACTGAAATCCACAATGGTCAAATGATTTGTTCAAAATCACAGAACTAGTAAGCATCAAACAAAGAATTGCAACCAGTATCTTCTGTCTTCAGGACTAGTGCATTAAAACCTTTGCAATATCTATATCTCTGAGGGGAAAGGCCAACCAATTTTTTTTCCAGTCCAAAAGAAATTTGTTCTGGCACTGGGCTCCATCCAGTCATATAGTTAATGGATATTGCTGACCATAAATGGATTGTCAATCAAGGAAATGACCTGGAAATTAATGAGAGCTTATTCAGGTCACACTGCCTATAGTAGAATATTGATCTTTTCCCAATTGTTGTTTTAGTGGGAGATGCTCTGGATTTGGAATCAGAGGTTCCAGAGTCCCAATCATGACTCTGCCACTTAGTCACCTTTAAAATTCCTATACCTCAGGTTCCTTAAATTAAGAAATTAAATTAGATGATTGCTAAGGGCCCTCACAGATAAAGATGTATGATACTTCCATTGATGATGAATTTTGAGTTCAGTTCTGTGACTTGTGTAAGCAACTTGATTTCCTTGGAGTTCTTGTACTTCAGACTCTTACATAAAAATGCAGTAAAGTAGAGCAAATCTGGAGTCTCAGAATCACCTTGGGGGCAAGTCACTGAACTCTTAGAACCCCAATATCCTCATCTGTAAAATGAAAATAAAAATATTTGGACTATTTGCTGTGATGGTTCAGGGGAAATTAGCTCCTAAATCGGAAAATGCCATGCAAATGATGGTCTTATTCCATAGAAGTAGGCCTTGTTCTTTCTATTCACACTAAATCAAGGAATATGTATTATATAGATTCCAAGACCAAAGCTTTGGAAGGCCAAGATAATTAAAAAATTGATAGATTCTGGGAACCAATTTGAAACTGCCTCTTCTCTAGTTCCACTTTTTTTCCTAAGTGAATTCCAGGTTTGTTCCAAGTCTTCCAAATCTGAAACCTCTTCCCTCTTCTTTGGCTGACCTTTGGTTGAAATTTCTAAGAGTAACTAACTTTGACATCTCTATTAAAAATCACTAAAATTTGTCTTGAGAAAGTTTTAACAGCCAAATTTTCCCAAATATGTGTTGTGACATTCCAGCAAGTGACACCAAACAAGGATGTTCTACTTTCTAGAGGATCCTAGAATGAGAATTGAAAGGAGCCATTAGCATATAAGTTCCTTGTCTCTATATCATAGATATCTGTCAGATGCCTGGGACAGAGTTGGCGCTTAATGTTTGTGGATTGAATGTAGGTCTATCTATTTTTTGGGTGAGGAAACCTTAACCCAAAGAGGTGATGTTATTTGCCTAAGGTCACACAAGCAATAAGCTGCAAATTTTTGTTCAATTTTCAGTCAGTTTATGACTCTTTGTGACCCCATTTGGATTTTTCTTAGCAGACATATTGGAATAATTTGCCATTTCCTTTCCCAACTCATTTTACAGATGAAGGAACTGAGATAAACAGAGTTAAGTGACTTGCCCAGGGTCAATAATTTGGAGCTAATAATTTGGAGATCAGAGTGCTTGAACTCAGGAATTTGAGTCATTCTGATTCATGACTTGGTATTCTATCCACCTTGTTCCCAGGCTGCCCCCAAATAAGTTACAACACCAAAATTCAAAGACATCTTCCACCACTGAAGGATGGAATCCCTCTGCTCAATACATGAAGTGCCTTTTCCCCCCATTGTCTGATTTCATTCATATAACACTATTAGGAGGTTGCAAGTGCCCCCAAAATTTGGAGATCTGTCTAACAGCTAATGAAGAGGAAAGATTAAGTGCAGTAAGATCCTTAGTGAAGGGTGCAATGGATCTACAGAGGTTATTGATTGTTTTTCTTGTGGCTCTCATTTCCAGGTCCCACTGATCTCAGCATGAAAAGACAATTACCCACCAGCTCTGGGTCCTCCAGCACTTCAAGCTCCAGACCCCAGCTGAGCCCAACTGAAATCAATGCTGTGCGGCAGCTCGTGGCGGGATACCGAGAATCTGCAGCATTTTTACTCCGCTCTGCAGATGAACTAGAAAATCTTATTTTACAGCAGAACTGAATTCCATGACCTTGACACTCACTGGGTCTCATCTTGGAGTTTCCACTAATGACATGTTGGTTTCCCAGAACAGATGCTTCAGGTATTACTACTGCACGGTCTTTTAGGAGAGTTAATTACCATAAAGCCACACTGTTCTTGATCCTTAAGGTGATGTGTTAAGGTGCTTCAGGGGAACTCTGGCCTCTGATCTTTTTGAGGTACTTTCATGTGTCCAGCCCATTGCTTTCTGTTTTAGTCTATCAGCAAAATATCGAAAAAAGTGACTGTAGAATGCTAATTCACAGATGAAACAGAAGATGCTGTGGTCCTTTCTATTGGTTCAAGCTGCAAGTGCAATATTGTGGAATATGCTACTGACTCATTGGACCTAAAGCTGCAGTATATGGCAAAAAAACAATGCCAAATTTCCTGTTGGTACAGGACAAAACAGCAATTTAAAGGATCTTGTATTTTAAAGAGAAAATGTAATTTTTATAAAAAAAAAAAGTTGTTTTTTTCATTCAAAATTGTCATTTTTACTTTAATAACTTTTTCACTGGTCCTAAAAAAACTGTTTTGAGAGACTATTGTAAGTCCCCTTTCCATCCTTTTTTTCTTCTTCTATGTCCAAATTCTTTCTACAAAAGAAAAATACACTTGATGCTGGAAAATCCATGTATCTACATTCTGTCAAATCATCACATCAGAAACTACTACCCAAAGGAGCCTGCATTACTTGCATTCATGCTGTTTTCAAAGTCATCCCATTCAACATGGCAGCTTTCTTAGTAGCAATTGTTATCATAGAGTAGGTTGTTGTTGTTTTTTTGTTTGTTTGTTCTTTTGTTTCTTTGGGGTAGTTGTTTCTTTTATAATATCTATTTATCTATGAAGACATATCATTTTTTTTTAATAATCTCCTTGGTTTGTTACAGCTGCTTACTCATGATTACTGCTGTTGCTGCTGTCCTGTAGAAGTTCCTGAAGTAGTGATTGGATGTAGATGACTGAATGTTAAATGGTTGCAAGTGACAATCTGAAAATTTGCACTCTTTTCTGTAGTTTCCTTTCCATTTTTCTTTCTGAGATACTCTTCAAAAACAAAAACAACAAAAAAAGGCCATTTCCTCTATGAATATGCTTTATAGAATTCTCAGAACCAGTTTCCAATGTTCTACAAACTCTCAGTGGATGCAGCTGTGACTCATAGTGAACTCTCACCCTGCTTCTCCCCCGCCTTGGCCCTGCTTTCTTATTTTCTAGTGTTGGATCCACATAAATGGTGTTTTCTTTGTGTGCTGAGGCAAGCCTATTTTTAAATATATAGAGATGAGTCCTTTAGTTGATGCTTACTTGTACTATTTGTTCTGTTGTTTAGATTTGGTTGAACAAACAAGTTCCTTGTACATTCCTGAATTTGCCTTATTTCATGTAAAAAAAATCTGTAATTCCATTTTTAAAGATGAGTTTTAAGGCATCAGTGAGATTTCCTATCTACTTGTTCCATAGAGTTTTTCAAGTAATGACTGTGATTGTGACCCAGTAATGTGCACTTTTCTTGTGACTGTGGACATTGCTATGCTTTTTTTCTCTAGTGTTTCTAGAATTACTGTTGCTTACAGTTACGTTTAAAAAAAAAAAAAAAAAGATAAAAAAACCCAAGAACTTTTGTGATACTGTTGGTGAATATAAATGTGAAAAACCTATTGAAATATGAGTATTTTGGAGATACATAGATTCACAAACATTTCAAAGTGTGGATTTAAGATTCACACATTTAAATGAAAATTCAAAAACTGAGGGCTGGTATAATTTCTTCTGTTTTGTTTGGTTAAATAAACAGATTTCTGTGTTTAAACATAATTGTGAAACCTTATCAACTTTCCAAGTGCTCTAGTGCCTAATCTCTTTTGAACATTTTGTCTTTAAAATACTAAATAGAATTGGGCACTCCTACCTAGTAAAACTTACAAATCAATCCCATGTTTAAAGAAATAACCAAGAAACACAAGGATGTTATGTATCCAATGCATAACCATAATGAAGAATTCTCTCAGAAGCAAAGAGTAGAAGATAAATAGAAACTCCTCTTCATTATAAGCCTTAATAATTCAAACCTTCAGGGTAATGCAATTAGGCTGGCACAAATTCATTTGGTAATACTTGGTCTTCTGTAGCAATTGTATCCTATTTCTTTTGTAGGGAATGGTTTCATTGTCTTGGAAAAACATATACCTCTGGGGGCTATTAATTTTAGCCAAAGGTATCTACTATTTGATCATGGATCCAAGTGCTGTAATAATATGGGGATTTTGCCATAGTTTTATTCTTATTAGTTAAAATTCAAAATGGAATGGAAAGCCTCATCTGCTAAAAATGAGCACCATACCATATAGAAAAATTCTTAATGGCAATCATCAATCAATCAACATTTATTAGACAATTAAAACAGTTTCAAAACCTAACCCTATCACTGGGGACTAAACTCACAATAGAAAGCTAAATATTAACTCACTTGTCACATTGATTATTCTTCAAAAGATATTCATTCTCTCAGAACACAGTTAATTGAAGTGTGCACATTAGCAAAAGTATGAGATCAGGAAAAAAAAATAGGCCAATTCCTCAAAAAACTGGGTTTATGGAGAAATATGAAAAGATTATGTAGTAGTGCTCATTGAATATTGTTCTGTCTGCTATTAGGTACTGATGTCCCTGAGACATGCTGACAAAAATCCTGTGGATTCCTTAGGCTTTTAAATCCTCTTTGGAAAACTGAATTTGTCCCCATAATGGCAGACATCTTTAACCATAAATATATGGAAAGTGATTGGCTTTTACCCTGTTTTCTACAGTGCAGAAATAAAATAGCTCTATCTACCCATCAGTCATCTTGGGTTTTTACCATGTATTTTTGCTAAGCTTAGCTCCAAAAACAAGAAGAAAAAAAATAATAAAAACAGAGCTGATGAGACAACAAAGCTTATCTTTTGAGGGCAGAAAACATCTATAAGGATTCACTTCACAGTTCTTTTCTTGATAGACCATAGCTGGGAACCAACCTTAAAGTGTTGCAATTAACAGTTGATTTCTGTCATTTTGTCATGTAAGGATAATTCTACTGTATTGTTTGCTATAAGGTTTTCTTTCCATTGCAAAGCAAAAATGGTTGAGGACTGCATATCAGCTGCCAATATGTGGGCTGCTCCTTGTAGATATTTTTTGAAGACTAAAAACAACTGAAGACTCCCCACAGAGGCATAAATGATTGTAGTTAATTAAAAGGATGTTGTCAAAGTCCTTTTCAAGGTTTTAAAAATCAGTATATTTGTGCTTGTTTATAAAAACCCCATGGATTTTTTTTCCTTCACTCTGCCTGAATATGGATTTATTATTATAGGGTTGCTTGAGAATTAATGTTCAATTGCTGAAATGGCTTTTTTTCCCTTTATTTTTAATGAGAGTATAGAAACTTTTTGTGAAAAAGCCACACTTTAAATCTAATCAAAGGTAGGCATGGAAAGGGAGGGAAAGAGTAAGTAGATCATGATGGGGGCCAAGTGTTTTTTATTTAATTTGCTTTTGTTTAAGCCTTTGATCACAAAAGCTGTGGAGTCCAGTCACTATCTTAATTTTTTTGATTTATGATTATATTTCCCCAAAAAGAAGGATATTAATGCTATTAGAATTTCTCTGGGTCATCTGAGAACTTACCTTCTGAGCTAACATCTAAAAATACAATCTAAAAATCTTATTTTGGCTTTCCTAAGCAGATGATACAATTCTTTAGGCTGTTTTTATGGCATAATAATGTCCTTAATGAACAGATCAGCTTGAAGGTTCTAAAAGCAGGTTTCTGACCCATTGGGATTGAACAAAGATCTGACACATAGCAACACTTAAAATGTGCTTCTTTTCAGCCAATTAAGTGGATGGTAACAGTCTCTTGTTACATCCCATTCATTTATTTCTCATAGGAAGAAAACGTGCTTACAAAGTATGGGAACATGAAAACAAATAAATGAATGAATGAAAAAATACTAAAAAAAGCACAAAGTAAGGAAACATACCAACAGATATAAATAAGGAGTTGTTTTTATTTTCATTTGTCAAGTTTACCAAATTCTGCAGATTACTTAAATCTTGATTCAAATAATAAACTTTAGAATGTACATAAGATTATTTCATATATATCATTCCCACCATTTCTTTCCATGGGAGGGAAAAAATAAAAGATCTAGATCATAGTTCAAGAAATTTATCTCTCTTCAAAATTCAGGTTTTTCCCCCCAGGTCATCTTTCAGATTCCCAAAATTCTGACTTTTTTGTCAGAAACATTCAGTAAATAAAAAGAGGTAATATGATTATGAATTTCTATGAATCACATTAAACATTTTCATTTTCAAAAACTAATCAATTTGGCCTTGCTGAATTGTTTTGCAGGTATGCTACTTAGAATAATGAACATGGGGATATATGATCTCAGTCCCCTAGAACTGACAGACTATGTAATCACTTATATAATCTCCTAAGAGTTACTAGTATGGCTACAGGAAAGTTATTTTTCTTAGTCACAGTAATTGAGTAAACAGTTACTATGTACTAGACTATGGACTAAGCTTTAAAAGGCTACAATTAATATTTTTGGAGAGAGAACACATATTAATGAAATCTCAGTACCCTGAAGTGATGTTTTACTGGAAGACATTCCATAGCCAAATACTAGTGAATACTAAATACTGAAGACCAAAATTTCCCTAACAGTTATTTCAGGTTATCACCCCTCCTCTAATACCCCTGCCCCAAAGGGAAGGATTTCAGAAGAAAAAGATAAGTCTTATCTTTAAGGTGTCAATCAATCTATCAACATTTTTTAAGTGACTGTTATGTGCCAGACACTGTGCCATAAGTACTAGGACCACAAAGAATAGTAAAAGACAGTCCCTACTCTGGAATATTTCACAATCCAATAACAGAGGCAACACAGAAATAATTATGTACAAACAAGCTATCTATTGCATTAAGTAGGGAGTAATCAGCAGAGAGAAGGTACTAGAATTAAATGGACTCTGAAGGCTTAATATAGAAGACATTTTGGCTGGAACTTGAAGGAAGCTGGGGAGCCCAGAGGTAGATATGAGAAAGTATCATTAACAGAAACAGAAGACTGCAATGAAGAAAAATAACAGATTGATTTAAGGAGAGCCAAGAAGTAATAAAGGATAAATGTTTTTTTCAAAGGTAAGTCATAGATAAAAATTAAGAAAATTTCATTTTTTTACAGCTGTGCTTTATGTAATAATGCACATTTAGTAATATATTGGTCACTTTCATGTCTCTCATTTGCCTCAAATCCTTCAGTGGTACCTTCTTGTAGAGTTGAGAGAGCTAACTGGGCTGAAATTCTACTAATATACTTAATTTTTAAAAAGTCGAACTTCTTTGTACAACATTCAAAATCCTCCTAAATCTGGCACCACCTTATCTTTCTAATCTTATTTCTTAATATTTCTCTCCAAAGTTTCTATGTTTCAATTTAACTGGTCCCTTGTACATTAACTCACACTTTTTCACCTCCATGTAATGTTGACATTATTCTGTACATTTTAGATGCCTTTTCTCTCTCCTTTTTTAACCTGTTAAATTACTATCCATCCTTAAAAAAAAGACAGACAGACAGACAGACAGACAGACAGACAGACAAGGGAGGATAGAAGTAGAAGGGGAAAAGGATAAGAAGTTAGGCGGACTGAAAAAAGGAGGGTAGATTGAGGGAGGTGGGGGTCAAAAGGATAAAAACAATTCAAATTCAGATCTTTCTATAAGCCTATTCCTATCTCTCCACTTGATAAAGACATTAACTATTCTTCTCTAGGTGCACTTATGTATTATTAGAATCATTTGTATATGCTGAACTGTTCACTTAATGAAGGCAGGAATCCTGTCTTATCTAATTATTGTATCTTCCTAGCACCTAATACAGTACTCTGAACATGGAAACAATAAAGTGTAGATAAGCATCCACTTTTGTAAAAAAAAAAAAAAAAAAAGAATTAAATCCCAAAGATTTGAAAGGACAAATGATACCAGAGTAAAGTCAAGGTTTCTATTGCTAAATGAAGTATACCCAGTAACATGTTTGTCATGGAAAACCAGCAGCAGTTAAGTCCCTTCCTTTGATAAAGACTTAGTGGCCAAATGACTTGTTTTCATCTGTCTGTCACAGTTTCTTGCAATTTAAACTGTGACAGCCCCAAATCAATGCGAAGTGTTTCAAATAAACTTCGCATTCCAAAATCATGGCTTATATATCTAATTATAAATATACCTGTATACTTTTACACAGTGAATAAAAATGACTGATCTTAATACTGAATGTCCCAAAAGTCTTAATGCAATTTTAAGCTATTAAAACTCTTAAAGTTTTTTAATGGCTTTAAACCGCATCAATACATTTGGAACACCTAAGGTGGATGGAGCTATACATATATGTGCCAATTCAGTTGATGCTCAGAGTAACTCTATAATGCAAGTATTTTGGAATACTTGAGGAACAGAGGAATAAATTGAGGTTAATAGAGCTTAAATGTATTTCTGGAAAATACACAACTGGTAAGTATTGAGTGGATTTCAACTCAATTGTGTGTCTACTATAAGTCCAGTTGGTCCACTATATCCTACTATTGTGACAAATAATAAATAACTCAGCTAACAGCATAGTGTTCATCCTTTGCCTCCTTCAAAAAGGTAATAAGCCCTTCTGGTATATACAAGTATTGAATTAAGAGCCAAGTCCACGGGCATTCGTCATGACTATTTGACCCATGATTTCATATCTCGGCCTAATTGAAAAGTTTGTATTAGTAATAATTATTTATTTTTAAATCTCTTCAATTTGTTTAAATGAAACAATATACAAAACATTAAGGAATTAAACAGGTTTAGTTCAATTTCCCTTAACTTATGTTTTCCTAAGCTTAAAAGTGAGCAATTACAAATATACATAGCTAATAAAGGTCAAGTATATAAAGCTTGAAAGAGGGAAAGATTCCTCTTTTAAACTGAAAAATGAGAGAATTTCTAAGTCATAATTAACAAAGTTATAAAAGCTTGAACAGCTAAATACCTAGATACATCTATTCAAAAAGATATAGATATAATATACATCTTTGTATACTGGTGAAAATAGATATCATTGAAAGAAATATACTTGCTACAAAAATATCATCAGATCAGCAATTCTTCACCTATGGTCTATGAACTTTAAAAAAAAAAAAAACCTGTGTTAACTATATTTCAATATAATTGGTCTTCCTTATAATCTTATGTGTTTTATTTCATGAGTATAAAAACATTCATCTGAGAAAAGATCCTTGGATTTCACAAGAATAAAAAGCTTATGACAGAGGCAGATAGGTGGTACAGTAGATAAAGCACCAGCCCTGAAGTCAGGAGGACCTGAGTTCAAATCTGCTCTCAGACACTTAACACTCCCTGGCTGTGTGACCTTGGGCAAGTCACTTAATCCCCATTGCCTCATTAAAAAAAAAAAAAAAAAAAAAAAAAAAAAAAAAAAAACTTATGACACTGGGAATATCTGATTTCTAAGAAAGTCATTGGTAAATTAAGAATGTATTTTCTACAAAAATGATGTTATGAATTATACTTAATTTCCATAACTAGCTTGTCAATTAATCAGCATTTATTAACTGCCTACTATGTGCCAGGTAGGGCAGCTAAGGTGACACAATGAATGGAGCACTGAGTCTAGAGTCAGAAAGACTCATTTTCCTGAATTCAAATTTGTCCTCAAACACATAATAGTTGTATAATACTGGCCAGTTACTTACTCCTTTTTGCCTCAGTTTATCTCTTTGCCTAGAAACTCCAAATAATGTCACAAAGAAGCAAACATGACTGAAAAGCAAATCAACAGTGTTAATATAAGTTCACTGAAATTATGGCTTCAATAATCTTCAGTGGCCTGCACTAGGGGTTTGGATACTTTTAGCAATCTGTGATGTAATTGGTTCCGGTACTTCATCAACATAGATTATAACTCCTCCCAAGTCTTTATATCTTATGGAATTTTTTTCTCAATAGTGAATCTACTAAGCACAATGCCGCACTCCCTATTAGTGTTTTTTTGTTTTTCATCATGAATATACCAGAGTCACACTCAGAATATTAATCTGCTGTTTCCCATTCGTGTAAACTTCCCCTCTTCTTGGTTGACAGTTGATGCTATGCTAAAACCTGCCTAATTACACTCTGCATTTAATCTTCCTTTTCAATTTGAGTTATTTGTCTAATTAATCTGAGATCATTGTATCCCATGCCTGATAGTCATCCAGAACCACTAAGAGAATAATGATGCTTAAGTTTTTGCAGCACTAAATAGTTTGTAGTATTGTCCTTTGTCCTTGGAGAGGACCTTGACATCAGGGAGGCAATGCCATGACATGCAAGTGATTTGGATGCAAGTGAGGGAGGGTAGTGAAAAGTCATCAACATCACTTTAGTTTATGGCATACCATTTCCCCAAGGCAATATAGTCTGAATCATGAGATTGTAAGGTCCTTGAGATGTCATTTGCCTCTTTTTTATCCCCAACAGCACAGTGCTCAGCACCTAGTAAGCACTTCATAAATGTGTATTAACTCCCTCATACTGATTAATTCTAGATCAGATTACTATCCAGCTATATCATTTAAAGAGGATACATACACATACATTTACACACATGTATATGTATATGCACATAGAGCAAATGTACAAATTCAACAGAGGGAACTTCCTAGTTGTAATATTCTTCTCTAAAATATAATGTTCTTGGGGGGCCTCTGGAGGCAGCCTTAGTTTCAGTTCAATATAATCACCCCCAAATGCAGCCAGGAATTAAAGTCCAAATCCTTTATTGTTTACTTCAAAGTCTTGTCTCTTTTCCTGAGACCCTGTTAGCTTTAATAGAGGCTAGCCCTCTTCTTGGTTCCCAGAGCTCCTGCCGCTAATCCTTTGCCTCTGCAAGCTTCTGCCTCTCTCTCTAAATGTCTCTGAATCCAAAGGTTTGTACTTCAGCCTCCAGCCAGCACAAAGATGGAAGATGGAATGAATCTGTCTCCTCCTCCAAGAGCTTCTAGTGGGCTTGTATATCTGGCCCTGAGAGCTTCTTGCTTATATGCTGTACACTGAGTATACATCAATCATTATATCACTAGGAAACCATTATTTGTCATAGGACTAAATCAATTCTAAACTAGATTTAACCATTGTCACCTTAATTCCACTTAATACCTTGTTTCAAATTCTGGCCCATAACATCTCCTTGTAGGATCAGATCAATCATACTGAACCATGCTAAATTAGATAATTATTGTCTCTATCAATTTCAGTGATTAGCAACTTGTAAGACTCCTAACACCTAGTAAGGAAATCTATTGTTGCAGGTCAGCACTTTCTCTAAAATGTCCATTCTTTTAGAGTTTCCTGGGACATTAGAAGGTTAAGGGACTTGATCAGGATCAAATAGCCAGTTTGTGTCAAGTCATCCGATTAGTGGGATAGCATCTAGTAGAGTGGAAAAAAAAGTATTGACTCTGGACTCCAAGTCCAGGGTACAAATCCCACTTCTGATGTTCCTATCAGGGTGATCTTGGGTGAGCTGCTTTACCTTCTCTTAGGTTTCATTTCCTTTACCCATAAAATGACAGAATGGAAATAGTTAAGACAGGAAAAGTCCCACAGATAGCCTCTGAGGGAGGGCTCCTGTGGTTCTATGATATCTGTGAAAAAGAAGCATTGGAGAACCTCATCATCAAGAAGCACTGATTCAGTACCTACAAAATTCTAGGTACTATATTCTAATTAATAACAATTAATTAAATTAATAAAAAACATTTGACTTGAAAAACTTTACATCTGAAATCTTCCATGACACTGGCAAACAAGTAACTTCAAATTTATTTCAGTGTTATGATTGTTGCGTCATTGTCGTTTCAGATAGTTTTGTCTGACTCATTAAGACCCCATTTGGGTTTTTCCTGGTAAAGATACTGGAGTAGTTTGCCATTTCCTTCTCTTGCTCATTTTACAAATGAGGAAACTGAGATAAGCAGGTAAGTGACTTGTTTGGGGTCACACAGCTAGTAAGTGTCTAAAGCCAGATTCAAAATCAAATTGTGTCTTCTTAACTCCAGCCCTGGCCCTCTATTCAAGAGGATAATTTGATCAAAATAATTTACATGGTCACTCTTATCATAAAGTCTTCAAGAATATGGACAAAGGATGATCAGGCATATATGGGGTATGATCTGTATTGCTGGGAAATACTACTGATTCAGTAAGAACACAGGTCTGAGTATTTCTCATCAGAAACATTGCAACTGAGGAAAACCATAGAAGCTGTATTTTGCTCTACAAATGATTTCCTAAAATCAATAAAAAGGGATAGTAGGTTCTTACATTCACTATCTTGTTCGTTCAGTTCTATAAAAGTGAAGATATGGTAGGATACTATAACAATTGACTTGTAAATGTCTTCCTGTTCTTATGTTCTCATCTCAGATGCCCTTGAAGTATAAACAGATGATTCTCCTAAAGTCTACAGACATTAGAAATAAGGTGTTTGGATTAGTGGTTGCTAATTTCTACTGGGTGATTTTGTTCTCTTTTTGAAGTAAAAATATGCTGTTCTTCTTTTGGACTCTTACCCACTTTAAGGTAATTTGAGAGCCAAACCCTGCGTGCATTTGAAATTGTTTGGCCTTGAACAAGGATTTTTTTCCTCTTTTTCTGATATTTTTTCAATAAGGCCTGGCACCTAACTACCATAAATAGCATCGTATCTGTGGAAAAATATGTCCTAGGATGCATAAAGATAAACAATTACTAGGACATGGAGAAAACCTTCCTTTGCTACCCTCCCACTTTCTTGGGACTACAATCATTGTTACAAAGTGAGATTCAAAGAGCAGCCTATATTACAAAATGGATTGATTCATTATGTATACTTATATTTGTATATAGGTATAGATAGATAGATTAAAAAGAAAGAAACCTAGATACAAATGACATAAGTAGGAAGATCATACATCAAGGAGTGGTCAAATTTGACATTTGCTTTAAGCACTTTGTTCTTTTCAAATTGCTTTCACATGAATTATCAGAATGTCAAAGAATCCCTTGGAATTCATTTAATGGCATTTTTAACAGAATGTCTTAAATTCAAATTACATCTTAGAAACCAAGCAAATCTAAAAAGGGGGTGGAGGATAAGATCCAATTAAAATTTTCAAATGCGGGAAAACAAAAATAACCTTCTGTTCTCTCTCCATACTACCTTCTTAGGACATTTTTTTGACAGAGGAACAGAGAGGCAGAGAAAAGAGAGCCATTTTATTTTCTAAGGGTTGCATTAGTCACAGAATTTCCAGTAGGAGGATCAGCCCTATTAAACTGCACTTTAAACATGGGGTTGACCCAACTGTATTCACAAGATTGCAGCAAATCGACTTGGACTTTTCTGTTTCCTTGGAAGGATGGGTGGCTCAAATTATATTTAATATAGTGTGTGAATACAAAATATATTTAATACAACATGAAGAGGCAGTGATGCATAAGGGGGAAAAAAAAGCTAGTCTTAAAGATAGGAATACATGGGTTCGTACCTCTGAAACATATTGCCTGTATGACCCTAGGCAAATGGATTAATGTATCAATCCTATAGAAAAATTCAGACTATATATTGTAGAGAATATGCCAACTTAAAGGGATAGATGGAATTTCCTCACTTGAGTTTCCTATAACAAGGAGATCACAGACTCAGTCTCAAGCAATGTTTTATCACATTTCCCTCAGGTAAATGTGATTAAAATAAATAAATAAATAACTCCTGCTTTGATGTGATCAATGAAGTTCATTGAGAAAATGGCCCCTGAGTCTACTATATCTCTGATAGAAAAACTTTATTTTAAAAAAGTCTCTTTATAGAGTCAAACTGATTTCTCCTCTCCCAACTGATGTGTCTTGCTTTTCCTTCCATGTTTAATTCTTCCTATTCATTGGTTGAATGAAGGAAAGATGAAAAAAAAATTGTTATGACCACTGGCAATAATCCAGATAAAAGCACAGAGCCACAGGGAACTTAGAAGGAGTACTGACTTCTTCCTTTAAAAAAAAAATTCCCATACTTGCTACTCTTAACAGGTGTGAATTAGACACAGAAGAGCCCATGATAAATTTTCCCAATTCCATTTATTTAAGACACTCAGCAGTAGGCACTCAGAAAAGGCTGGTAGCCAGGGGCCAGAAATTACAAAGTGGATTCTGTCAAGACATTGCCTTTGTCAGAGGAAGTATTATCCAGTACTCTTTTCCTTGCTGTATATTGAACCAAAACCTTGTCTGTGTCAACTGAATTTTCTTTTTCTTTCTTTCTTTCTTTCTTTCTTTCTTTTTCTTTCTTTCTTTCTTTCTTTTTTTCTTTCTTTCTTTTTTTCTTTTTTTGGTTTTTTGATTCAGAAAGCTAGACTGAACTATCTTGGTCTTCTATACACTATATTCTGTATTTTGCTGCGCAGAACTCCATTTGGACTATCCTTTGTCTCAATTCTTACATAGTCCTTAGTTACTTGAAAGGATGGTGCCTCAGACAAAAAGTCCCTAATTTAGAAAAGCCAGGTTCATCCACTGCGTGGGGCTATCACCAGTCTGGATTTTTGCTTTGCTACTGGACTTAATGGGGTTGAAGACTGAGCAGCAGAGTTATTTCACTTAAATTTAATTCATAAACCTGTCATGACATTACCATTGTAATTTAATTGTTCCTTTCTGAGAACAAAGAGCAAACAATAATAAGGGATACCTATAGTTGTTGAGGAGTGGGAAGGTACAGGGTACCAGAAAAGAATAATGATGATTTTCACCCTGTTTAATTAAATATTAAATTTACATATTTTATATTATATAAATATATGTATAATAATATGAAATTAAATTTAAAATTAAATAAATTAAAAATATTATAATGAAAAATATTATGGGAAATTCTCAACTCTATTAGCTACTTTTTTGAGTTGTCTAAGAAAGCATGAAGCTATCTAAACAAAAAGTTCACCTTTTAGGCTTTGGATCTATCATAAAATTTTAAGACTGTGGTGCAGGCACTCCAAATTTAAACTTTTACAAATCTAAGACTGATCAGAATTATTTTAGTTGAACACTCTTAAAATAGGTGCCTAATAAGAATTGATTGATTGATTTCTAGTCATAGGTACCAGATAAACCACACAGCCTCCTTTCAGAGAACTCCTTCATACTCCCTTGACATATCTAAAAAAGATTTTTGAGAGATAAGATGATAAATCCTCATGATGCTATTGTTTTTTTGGAAAGCAAAATGGCGTGGAATTTCTTCTCTCTTAGACTAGATAATCTTCACACCTTTTTATTTTATTTTTTCTTTAGACTGAAAGGTCTTTGTTTTTCAGAACAATCACTTGGAAATATAAGGCCTAGTCCTCCATGTCTTCATTGCAGTATGCTGGTATTAAAACAGCTAGAGATTTATGCCATGTCCTGTCCCCCTGCTGCATGTGTTATTCTTCGTTCATTATTACCTGTTGCCAAAGGTCAAATTTCCAATTTTTAGATGAGTTTTCAGAATGACACAGGAAATTTGACTCTTTGCTAGGGCCTCCCTTGACTTAAGTTGCTCTGGGATTTCTTTTTCAGTGGTTCCTTTTCCCTCCAGGAGATGAGTTGTTCTGTTATCATTCCCAAAGCCATTGGATGTTTGGGAAACAGCTAGCTCAGTTCCCCAAGCAGGAGGGATGGGGCTCAGGCTACCTTTTGCCTCTGAGCCTTCTGATGAGCTCCCCAGGGAGGCTGCCTACACAGCCTGTCTAAGTGGGAAAAGGGTCATTGTGTGTGATGCTCTGTTGGGGCGGGGGAGAGGGGTGGAGGAAGCAAAAGAAGGAGCAGAAAGGGGGTGGGGAGGAGCAGCAGCAGCAGCTGAGACACGCAAGAAATCTTTGTGTATTAGGACCTTTGCTAGCACACAAAGCAAAGACTGGATGTGGGGGCGTCCTGTTCAGCTGGGCGTCCACCCTCACACAGCCCTCCTTGGCAGCAGCTTTTTGCTATTCTGAATCCCAGTGCTTTTGCTGGTGCTTTGACAGATAAAGGCAGTTTATCCTGACAATAGTAATGAATCCTGGGTATGCAGCCAGTCAGAGATGCACTGAATGAAAAACTCATCTTAGCTCGGAAGACTAACCTTGGGCAATACAATAACATTTTCCCCCTGGCCCCAACCCCCTTTGCATGAATAGCCTAATATTTTTTTATTCTTTGATGCAAGACAAAAATAGGTCACTATTGAAGCCCCAATATCTTGTTTAAGAAAGCAATCCTGATCCTCAAACTAAAAGGATTTCTTGGTATTAAATTTCGGAAAGATTAAAAGAAGCCAGGAGTTGAGTTATTCAACAAGGATATTGGCACATAGGAATGACTCCAAGGGGCTGGCTTGATATAATGTAGGATAAAACTAACTTTACTTTCCTCTAGGCTTTGATCAATTTATGAATTATCATAAAATACTGTGACTGTCTATTTGTGGGAACTATGCCTTTACAAACAAGATTATAGAATAGTCTTCCTCCTCCTGGAATTTTTTCCCTAATAAAAATTTCTTTAAAATTTTTAATATTCCTTGAATACCTGTAGTGTAGTCAAAACCCTGGGTAGTATACAAAATAATAAATTCCATAGTCCCTTCACTGAAAGCCTGCAATCTACCATCACTGAAGAAATGTCCAGGGACAAGATGTTGTCTCCAATATATCCTAGCTCTGGGATTCTGGCCAGGATATTCATAGGGCTGTTTTTTGAAAATGATTCAAGAAACTTAAGGTGTTAGAGACATAGGATCTTTGAGCACAGCAATAATTAGTAAGAAAGCATTTAGGGAGAATTTGCCCTGGTCTATGTTCCCAGAAATGTACCAGAATTGGACTTTTTAGTAATGCCTTATGGCTAGAATATTGGATTTGGAGTCAAAGATTCTGAGTTTGAGCCAGAGTGCTCAAACTGAAGAAATGACTGGTAACAACTCAGTCTTCATGGTTTTCTATAAATTGGAGGCAGGGACAAATAATACTAGCACATTATTATTATATAAAGAAATTCAGCAGAATAACAGTAAGACCTGTTTTTTTTTTGTTTGTTTGTTTGTTTTTTTTGGAAATCATAGAGAGTTATTTCTTAATACCTCAGGAACTCTGAATCTAGTAAAAGATGAAAAGGTTTAAAAATATCAAAGTACTCCTTTACCATTCTTCTTGTAGCCAGGCTGAAGAAAAAAAGAGAGCTCAACATTTTTTCCTCAGTATTTTCCTCAGTTCTACATTAATCCATCTGTCCATATCTCCCTCCCCAGGAGCAAAGTGAAATATACCAAAATCAGAAATGAAGGTCAAACAATGGTCCTCTGGAGAATAGTGCTTAAATGCAACAATGCACAATGTTGTGAGGACCTCATTTTCAATCTGCTAGTTTCTCTTTAAGATCCTTGGGACCCATTTATTTAGTTGGGTAAAGAGATGAGGAAACAAAGGCTATTTGAAATATTAAAATGCATGTCAGGAATACATAAAATTTCCATCCATACTTTGACCTGATGGGAATTATAAGTCAAATTCTGCATTTTGCACAGATGGTAATGTTTTGTTAGTGATCAATAAACTATACATTTTCTGTCCTAAACTGGAAAGGTGATGTTTTAATTTGTAGTATGTATCCCCTTGCTTGTTTGCCCAAGTGGGGAAATAAAATCTTAATACATTTACAATGCAAAGCCAGAGGACCAAGAAGGTTCTGAAGAGAAAAGCTGAAGGAGGTATTGACTTAGTGGAGCACAGGATTTTTCAGATGATCAGTATCCCTCTTTTAGGAACCGAATAAAGTTAAACAGAATCATATTTCTGAGAAAAAATAACAGCTTCATAATTACCAGAGCAGCAACTCAAAATGAACATTATCTTCTTCCTCCCTTAACCCCTTCTGAGTGTGTGATTTTACAAACTGCTACATCATGACCCCTGCTGGAGGAGAAAATAATGGGAAAGAAATATCCATGCCACTGCTTTTCAGGCCTGAAATTAAAACTTTTTTTTTAATCTTTACGAAGGCTATGTTTTAATTGTTTCCTTGTTTTACTCTTCTTTTTTATTTTTGGTGTAAAAGGATATGAAGGGGAAAAATTCAGAAGTAGCTATCAAGATAGAAAAAAAAACTATTTTTTTCTGTTCTTCACTCTTTGCTCAACCTGTTGTTGAGAATTTTTATAAGCACCTATGCTTACACATGTATACACATATAATACACACATACACATATAATTTTCATTTCAGAAAAGTATAAGAACCTAGAATCATAGAATTTCTTTAAAATTTAAGCATTATTCCATACTGACAGTACTTGAGCAAGAATTCCCCCAACAAAATCCCTAAATATGCATCTGGCAAAAGCATGAAGATTTCTCCTAATGGAGAATTCACTACTTATAAAAAATCCATCTAGATTTTATAATATGCTGTTATAGAAATGATTTTTTATTGCATAAATTAAAGAAAAAATGCATTTTGAAAATTAAAAAAAAATCTATCCCACTTTCAGACTGCTCTAATTGTTAGGAAGTTTTTCCTTATATAAATCCTAAATCTACTTCTCTACAACTTCTACTCCTTTCTAGTTCTTCCTTGGAGATCTTGCAAAAGAAGACCATTTCCATTTTCCACAAGACAGTTCTTCAAATAAGAGAAGAGAATATTGATATCCTTCTTTCATGAAGATTTCTCTTCTCCTAGCTAAATATCTCCAATTCCTTCCACTGATCCTCAGTAGCATAATCTTCCCTTCTATCACTATCTTGGTTACTCTCCTTTAGACTCCTTCCAGCTTGCCAAAGTGGTTTCTAAAACATAGCCCTCAGGGCTGAAAACAGCAATCTACATGTAAATAGGACAATGTACAATGAGATTATAACTTCCACCCTGATCAATACCTTAGTTCTATTAATTCACCTTAGGAATTATATATTAGTTCTGAATATTCTGATATACTGTTCACTTACATTGAGATTGAAGCCTGGTGAAATGTCTCAGTTCTTTCTTTTCACATGGATTTTTTTATCTAGCAAATCTTCCTACTCTAATCCTAAATACAGATGAATTTCCTAACTGAAATGTTGAACCCAAGATTTGTGCTTTTCACCTTGCTATCCAGCTATTCCTTTTAGTATATTGAGGTCTTTTTAAAATCAATATTTAGCCATCCGGCACATAAGCTATCACCCCATCTTAGTGTTATCTGCAAATTTTATAAATAAGCTATGCATGCCTTTACACAAGTCACATTAAAAACAATAAAAACCAGGACCAAAGAGAGAGTCTAGTACCATTCCACTACAGAACACCTACCAGAATATGGTAGAAAAAAATTGGGTGAAGAACAATAGAGGTAGAAAGAGAAGCAATATATCATCAAATTACACAAAAGTCCATCTTTACATCATAAGAAAAATACACAAGGAATTAAAGAAACAAATAACAAACCAGAAGCATAAAAGTAGGAATGGAAGATTTCCATTGTTAGGACATCTATACTCTCTGCCCAAGCAAAGCAAATAATTTATAGACTTTACAGTGATAATCTATTCAAAGATAAAGAGACAATCAAGGAAAATTCAATTCTTTACCTGATTCTAGCCAACAGAGTATAACTGAGTGCTGGTTAGGGAATGTTAGGAACTTTGAGATGAATGACTAATCTATCTCAGAATTTATGATAGAGAAGAAAGCTAGAATTATTCTGTTATACATCCTAGATCTGAAAAAATCAAATTTCAAGAGATTTTGAAGAAATTTTAAAAACTGAAATTCTATAGAGATTTATATGAATATGTATGTATGTTTTGTAGAGAAAGTCAGTACATGACATAAGGAAAGCTCTTGGGAATGAAATTCTGAATACACAAATTTACTAAGGAAAAGAGGGGTTTAAAGAAACCAGGTTGGAATCCATAAATCTGGCTTTTTTTAAACATACATTTTTATAACTATTTTAATGTATTAAACAAACACAGTAAGCATTTAGGAAAAGAAAACATGATCACAAAAAGCTATCACAGGTTTATTAAGAACTTGTGTCATACTAACCCAATTATCTTTTTTGACAGGATTGTTAAATTGGTCATTGAAATGATACATGATATAGACATCATTTAACTAAATTTTAAGAAATATTAAAATCTCTATTTCTATTCTTATAAGCTACAAAATAGAATAGTTAGCTAGACTAGGAACTATTGGATGCCAGAATCCAAATACAATTATTAATAATTTGATATAAACTTGAAAGGAAGTCTTTAGTTAGAATACCAGAGTTTTCTATGCTTGACTCTGTTAAACATTTTAATCAATATTTACATAAAGGCATAAATGACATGTTCACCAAATTTGTAGATGACACAATGCTGAGAAACAGCTAACATATAGATGGCAGTCTATATGACAGTCATGATTCAAAAAAAATCTTAAGAGACTAGAAATGCTCCAAATACAATATTACTCTTAAAAGAGGTAAATTAAAGTCCGTTTTTTTTTTTTTAAATGAAATTTGGGTTCAAAAACTCAAGCCAATAGAAGTGTGGCTAGACAGGAATTCATTATAGAGGTTTCAGTAGATCATAATTTCAGAATGAATCAACAACATGATGTGGCAGACAAGAAAGCTAATGCCATTTTAAGCTGTATTATTGACAGAGAGATAGAGGTAGATCTTCAGACTAACACGTAACCATTAAGACTACTTGAATCTAATCATTCAATGAGTTCAGAATTCTCCAACTATCATTAGACCTATAGAATTAATTGCTTTTTCTCTATTGGCAGTCATTTCTGAGCTCTAGACAGCTAGATTAGACACTGACCGAATGAGTTCTCTTAATCAGTCCAGATCAAAATCACTGAATTGTGTTATGTGTAAGGTTTAGAGACTAGAAACCCTGATCTTGGAGTAAAATAGTATAAAGGGTGAAAACAAGAGAGCTCAGGACAGAGCCTTGAAGAGCATACTCACAGTTATCAGGGATGACTTGGATGAAGATTCAGTAAAGGAAGTTAGGAAGGAAGGAATGATCCAGCAAGGAGATTCATGAGAGCAATAAATTACACAGAAAAACCCAAGAAGGAAAAAGATTTTACCACATACACCTCATCCTGGAAAAAAGCCATTAGATTTGGAAATAGTAGTTTTGTTGGGGCTTTTTCCCTTGTGCTGGAGATCTTCAAGCAAAAGCTGGATGACTACTTTGGGTTAACATTATAAAGGAGATTCTCTCTCAGGAATGAGCCAAACTAGATTATTTCTGTCTTCACATGTGTGGTACAAAACAAGAATTCTAAGAACTCAAAGGAGAAAGTAATTTTTTTTCCTGGATGCTGTGGAAGTTTCACAGAGTAAGTGGTACATGAATAGGGTACATTTGTGGGTATGATCTCTCTTGGTCTGAACAGGAAATTAACTTTCCTTTTATTGAATCATCTTTTAGCTTTATTTTATAACCAATAGAGGTAAATATAATGTATGGTGGGTCACAATTTTTTTTTACAAATTTTGTTTCTTGGTAATACTGTCAGAATTCAGTAGTATGACTCAAATTGATGCAATTCTTCTCCATCTCCTGAATCATTGGGAGTGATTGGGAATGATTTTGGTTTTTCAAAGTTGATCATCATCCTTTCAACAGTACTAAGGAACCCTCAGCTGTCACTCTTTTTTTGTTATCCTGTGATGTGGCTTCTTCTATGACACACAACTATTATGCCTTTTGTTCCTATATAAAAAGCATTAATTACTTCACCAAAAAATAGCAAACAGATGTGATTCAGTTTATTTTCTGTATTATATAGAATCTGAGTTAGAAGATAGGAGGCTTTGAAGTCCCTTCTGTTTACTCTTGAAGTTTTCCTAGGCACAACCTAATGGATCACAAACTTCTACAGAGTTTGGGCCCTAGAACTAATCAATGTAGGGAAATTGGTTTTCCTCACTGTTCTAGAATATATGCCCTAAAGTCATTACATCTACATTGGGACTCCACAAGTCCCATGACTTTTCTTCTGCCTATGTTTTCAAACTGAAATGAAAGGTGAATATAAGTACTATAAGAAGCACACAGAAGATAAATAAATAAATGAATAAATCAAAAACATTTATTACATACCTATTATGGGCAGGCATTATGTGAAGCACTAAAGATATAAAGAAAAAGTCAATAAAGTCCTCGCCCACAAAAAGCTTTTATTCTAATAGAAAGAGGGACAATACAAATACAGTAGCAGTAGTTAGGGCGATGTGTTTTGACAAGTTATATTCATTCCATCTTTAGTATTCATCTTGATGTAAGAACTGTCTAGAAAAGTCACTGTTTCCATAGTGACTTTTCACACCCTCGCTGTTGTTTTTCCATGTCTCATTCTGAGGAGGCAAAAGAAGGACACTTTCAATGCTTGTTGTGATTTCCTTTTTTGTTTTTCAACCACATCAGAAAATGAGGAGTGAATAGATCCATTTGTTAAGCAAGACAGAAGTATTTCCTGTTCCACTAATGTTGTCAGTATAGGTACTGGGCAATCATATGCATACTATTGCTTGGGCTGACAGGAGATTGGACAGTTACTTACATACACTCTAATGGTCCAATCTCTGTCACTGTGACCCTTCTCCTTGTGGGCAGGGGCATCTGGGCACCTTGTGCAACACATTAGGAATCTGGCCAAATGATGGGCTAACTTTTTGAGCCAGGACATCTAATTTCTTGCCTCCATTCAGGCAGTCAACAGCCTTAAGCATATCCAGCATCAAACGGCCCTTCCATTTCTTTGACACATGTCCTATGGTCCCAATGTGGAACTAGAGACCTCAACAGCTGTTTTTTGTCAGCACAGCCAATCAATTTATGAATGCAGTCATCTGAAAAGGGGCTAAGGCTAAAAACTGCAATCACGGGCTGCTAATATGAGTTATTAAGCAAGCAGCAGGGATTGGGTTTTTGTTCATTCTATATGAACAGTGGGGTTGGGGGATTTTATTACGGCCAAGATAGAGTGTGAATTCAAAAGGGGGCATTCTCCCGCAGGGAGCTTGGGCAAGGACAATTAGAAACAGAGCATTTGTCCAGCAGACCTCTATTGGCAATAACTGCTAGGCTCTTGGCAGCTGGAGAAGGCACTGTCAGAATGAGTCCTCCTTCTAATCCAGTCCAAAGCAAAGTGTCAGGATGGAATAGATTGCATTATGTAGATGGTTGGAGGAGGAGAAAGGCTCTTGATTTTGACCCTCTGGGTCACAGGTCTGTCTCTAACTTCCTATGTAAGTGTACCGCATTAATGATCAGTTTCCTCATTGTAAAATGTGAATAATACCTGATGATTTTGTGGGTATGAGCATGACCAACAAGCTTAAACCTCTGTCTGGTGCCTCATTTTCTCCTAAAAGCTATGTAAAAACATGTGACTTTAATAAATATCCACATTCCATGAAAAGTGAAATTCTTTCTACATTAAAAATATGTTCTTTTTAAAACCAATATTAAAAAGTATACTCCACTGCATTCCCTTGTTCATTGTGTTCAGGATGAGAGATGGATCAAAAACCCTATCTCTAGTTTCAGCTCTGGGATCAAGTAAGAAAATATATGTAAAGCATTTTAGAACTATAAAGTGCTAAATAAGTATGAGTTATTGTTGTCATATGTACTGTATTATGACTTCACTACAAGGTCATAGAGGAATGGGACAAGACACTCTTAGAAAAATAAAATAGCTTTAGGAGTGTGGGAGTGTGGCAAAACAAAGTGTTTAATATGTCCAATTCAAGGCCATTCTGCTGAGAGATGTGTTATCTGAAAACAATCCATCAAGGGAAGAAGCACTTTTCATAATCTTTGCTTCTAAACAAGAAAGCGCCTAAGTGCTCTTCAGTCAAGAAAGACTTCAGTCTCACTCTGATCATCTTTGGAACAAGATGGGTTCTGTTCATCACATGCAAACAGGGTCCAGGGCAAAAGCTAATGCAAGCCTGAAAATGGGTAAAAAAACACCATGAGCAATGATAGATACTTTTCATGATAGGGATTAAAGTGCTACAGCTGCAAGTGGAGCAAGTAAAATACAGCTGTAAATACTGGTTTGTTACTGCTTTTCTTTTCTTTCTAGAGTCATTTATATTTACTCCTCCCATCTCCCACCTCTTTTTTTTTTTTTGGTTTCTTGTCCCCTGGTAGCAGTTTGGCTCTTATAAAATCAACAGAAGGCATCATCTTTCTTTAAATCCACCAAGAAAGAAACTTAGAACGGGTTCTTTCTTTGATTACACTTGATACTGATTAGGTTGCCCCCAATCAATAAAAGCTGTGTTATCCTGGGCAAGTCATTTAAGCCTAATTTGCTCAAAAAAAAAAAGAAAAAGAAAAAGAAAAAGAGAGAAAGAATAAAAAAGAAAACCCAAATGGGATCATGAAGAGTCAATCATGATTAATCGACTAAACAACAACAATAAATAAAAACTTGAACTATGACATTGCTTAACTTTAACTTACTTAAAGCCATGGGAGGCAGCAATTGGCTTAGTGGTGAAAAGACAGTATATCTGTTACTATCTTTGTAACCTTAGGCAAATAGTTTCTTCTTAATCTATCAAAGGTGCAATGGATAGAACTGAGATCAGAAAGATCCAAGTCCAAATTCAGCCTCAGATACTTACTAGTTGTGTGATTGTGGCCAAGTCTTGGGAAGCTCCAAAGGAAAGAAGAGAGGTATTAAACTGACTACTAAACTCTACAGAGTCATTGTGTTGACCTTATTGTTGTATGCTGGGGAAAGCTGGGCAGCATCTCAGGGCCATGTCAGGAAACTGAATCGCTTCCATCTAAATAGTCTAAGGAAAATTCTGAAGGTCACCTCACAGGATAAGATAGCAGACATTCCTTTCTCGAACTAAACTGCCAAGCATTCCAATCCTACTGCACAGAACACAATTCCATTGGGCTGGCCACATTGATAGAATGCCAAATATACTTTTGCCAAAAAGACTATTTTATGAAGAACTCACGCAGGACAAGCACTCACAAGGTAGTCAACAAAATCAATAAAAGGACACTTTTTAAAAAATAAAGCTTTTTATTTATGCACAGATAATTTGACAACATTGACCCTTGCATACATAGCCTTCTGTTTCAGGTTTTCTCCTCTTTCTCCCCACCCCATTCTCTAGATAACAATCAATCCAATATATATTAAATCCAATGTTTAAACATATTTATACAATTCTCTTGCTGCACAAGAGAAATCATATCAAAAAAGAAAGTAAATGTGTAAAAAAACAAAATGCAAGTGAACAACAACAAAAAGTGAGAATGCTATGTTGTGGTCCACCCTTCTTTCCCACAGTCCTCTCTCTGGATGTAGATGGCTCTCTTCATCACAAGATCATTGGAACTGACATCAGTCATCTCATTGTTGGAAAGAATCACATTCATCAGAATTGATTGTCATATAATATTGATGTTGTCGTGTACAATGATCTCCTGGTTGTGCTCATTTCACTTAGCATCAATTCCTATTAAGTCTCTCCAGGCCTCTCTGAAATTTCATCCTGTTGGTCATTTCTTACAGAATTTCATCCTGATGGTCATTAATTCCATAATATTCATATACCATCACTTATTCAGCCATTCTCCAAATGATGGGCATCTATTTAATTTCCAGTTTCTTGCCACTACCAAACATTTTTGCACACGTGGGTCCCTTTCCCATCTTTAAGATCTCTTTGGGATATAAGCCCAGTAGACATTGCTGAATCAAAAGGTATGCATAGTCTGATAACTTTTTGAACACAGTTCCAAATTGCTCTTCAGAATAGCTAGATCTGTATACAATTCCATCAACAATGTATTAGAGTCCCAGTTTTCCCACATCCCCTCCAACATTTGTCATTATCTTTTCCCGTCATCTTACCCAATCTGAGAGGTATGTAGTGGTATCTCAGAGCTGTCTTAATTTGCATTTCTCTGATCTATAGTGATTTAGAACACTTTTCATATAATTAGAAATTGTTTTAATTTCTTCATCTGAAAATTGTCTGTTCATATCTTTGACCATTTATCAACTGGACAATGGCTTAGATTCTTATAAATTTGCATCAATTCTCTATATATGTTTTAGAAATGAGGCCTTTATCAGAACCTTTAAAAGTAAAAATGATTTCCCAATTTATTGTTTCCCTTCTGATCTTGTCTGCATTAGTTTTGTTTGTACAAAAACTTTTTAACTTAATATAATCAAAATTATCTATCTAGTGTTCAATTATGACTTCCAGTTCTTCTTTAGACACAAATTCCTTCCTTCGCCACAGATCTGAGAGGTAAGCTATGCTATTCTATGTTCCTCTAATTTGCTTATAATATCACTTTATGTCTAAATCATGAACCCATTTAGATCTTTATCTTGGAATGTGGTGTTAGGTGTGGGTCAGGCCTTAATTTCTTCCATACTTGTTTCCAATTTTCCCAGCAGTTTTTGTCAAATAGTGAGTTCTTATCCCAAAAGCTGGGGTATTTGGATTTTTCAAACACTAGATTGCTATAATTATTGCCTATTTTGTCCTGTGATCCTAATCTATTCCACTTAGCGACTACTCTATTTCTTAGCCAGTACCAAATGATTTTGGTGATCGCTGCTTTATATATAATATAGTTTTAAGTCTGATACAGGTAGGCCACCTTCATTAGAATTTTTTTTCATTAATTCCCTTGAAATTCTTGACTAAAAGGACACTCTTAAGGCCTCTTTTAAGAACTTTGGAATTGATTGTATGGCATGGGAGATACTGCCATGGAAGCACCCAGCATGGCATGTCCTTTTAAAGAAGGTGCTGTGCTCTATGAGCAAAGCAGAATTGAATTAGCCCAGAAGAAATGCAAAAGGTACAAAGTCAGAGAAGTCACCCCAAATGTTCAGAGGGTATACTTGTGTCCAACCTATGGCAGAGCACTCTGAGCTAGTATGGGTCTGATCAGCCACAGCCATAGTCAGATGAATACTCTATAACTGGACTCTAACATAATGATTGGTTCTCTGAGAACAAAAATAAGAATTTTGTTGTGTTTTGTTTTGTTTGTTTTTTTCATTCTTTTTTTTTAATTAAAGCTTTTTATTTACAAAATATTTGCATGGATAATATTTCAACACTGCCCCTTGCAAAGCCTTCTGCTCCAAATTATCCCTCCTTCACCCACTCCCTCCCCTAGATGGCAGGTAGTCCAATACATGTTAAATATGTTACAATATATGTTAAATCCAATATATGTATACATATTTATACAGTTACCTTGCAGCACAAGAAAAATTGGATCAAGAAGGAAAAACACCGGGAAAGAAAACAAAATGCAAACAACAACAGAGAGAGTGAGAATGTTACGTTGTGTTCCACACAGCTCTCACGGAGCTCTTCTTCAGTGTAGATGGCTCTCTTCATCACTGTACAATTGGAATTGGTTTGAATAATCAGAAATGAGAATCTTAATAGCATCTACTTGACCTGAGGAGGAAATGAGGTTATCTACAAAGAGCTTAGTATAGCACTCGGCACATATTGTTTGATGTTGTTTGATCATTTTTCAGGCACATCCAATACTTTGTGACCCCATTTGGATTTTTCTTAGCAAACATACTGGAGTGGTTTGCCATTTTCTTCTCCCAGATCATGTTACAAATGAGGAAATTAAGGCAAAAGGGGTAAATGACTT
The DNA here is from genome assembly GCF_902635505.1 of Sarcophilus harrisii. NCBI lineage: Eukaryota > Metazoa > Chordata > Mammalia > Dasyuromorphia > Dasyuridae > Sarcophilus > Sarcophilus harrisii. Next base: position 478,413,297 of record NC_045426.1, read on the forward strand.
TCCCCAAATCACAAAGTTAGTAAGTAACTGGGCTCAGATTTGAACTCAGGAAAATGAGTCCTCCTAATTTCAATCCACACTCTACTGCACCACCCGAGGCCCATAGGCCTAGAACATAACAAGTGCTTAACATATACTTACTCTTCCTTTCCCCTCCCCCTTATAGAACTAAATCCATTATTCTTGTGTCTCTCCAAACACAGCAGGAGATGTGCCCTCTTCTCACCATGATATCCCCTTCACCAGAGACACTGAATAATTCTGCACTGGGAATCCTTGAATTTTCACTTTGCTATGATTCTTTCCTTGAAGCAGAGTGGGAAGGAATAATGGTCAGCAACTAGAAGTAAGCAAGAAAAGAGAAACCTAGATCTTCAGTTATAAAGGGTTCTATTTTACCCATTAATATAGAGGATTACTGAATGAGAAAACACTCTTTATCCACTAAGAATAGGATACAAATGTAAAGGAATGAGGAGAAGGGATGCTCCACAATTTAAGCACCTAGACTTCCTTTTGATCAATCAATCAGTTAATCAAATAAGCAAACTAATTGTAAGCAAGTCCTAGACACCTCACTTGAATCAGTTACTTATTCATAACTGCAAACTAGATGCAAACAAGGTCTAAATCAGTTTAGGAAGGGTAAAATACCTGGATCATGACAAATGTATTGGGATTAGGAGAAGAGAAATTTGAAATAACTGAGGAAACAAAAAATTTGAGTTTATGACCATATTTATTGATTGATTAAGCAATGTATGCCAATTTCTTAACAAATCAGTATTACCTTCTTCAACTTCGGCATTGGACCCTAAATATAAGAGTAGATAGATTTTTTTACATAAAAAATTGGCAGGACATAAACTCAGATGCAAAATTATGTAATCTGATTTCTAATTGGAGGAAAAATGAGTGGTTTTCAAAGTTGGAAAGAGAAGAGAACAGGTGTAATTCTTTGAAATCAGAGAAAGAAGTGTCCCATTTCTAACCAAGTGTCTGTATTCAATTAAAGGAACAAAGAGTAAGTGATTGATCAGTATGGGGTCAGTTTTCAGATCAGATATGTGGGTTGTTTGAGATGTATAATTGTGAGAACACTCCTTGCATCTATCTTTGTATCTGACTGAGTTTCTGTTCAGCATACATAGTTCCTTAGGTAAGGATCTCTAAGTCTCAACTTCTTAAACTGGGTTTGCTATTCTATATGAGGTCTCATAATTGATTATGGGGTCATATATCATAATTTATTATCAATAAATGTTTGATTTGGATCTCTATTTTTATATAGCTATATACATGGGGTCACATAAAAATTTCTTAGGTGAAAAAGAGTCAGGAATGGAAAAAATTTAAGAAGCCCTGCTCTAAACAATAGTTAGTAGTGGTTCAGTTTCCCAGCCCATAAACCTAGGTTCAAATAATACAATAAAATTGTCTCACAATTCCCATAATTGAATAGGAAGAGAAATGAGCTAGATCCAGAATTGAGTCACAAGATAAAATCAGTTTGGTTCACACAATTTTCACAATCCCCTCAATTGGAAAAATCTAGGCCGCCATATATCTTAGCAAGCCAGTTCAGAAGCAGATATTCAATAGTGGTTGGGGAAAATTGTTATGGGGATAAGGAAGGAGTGACCTTTTTCTCCTTTTTTCCTTACATTGATCCTAGGATGAGCCTGTGAACTTGAAAATGTTAAAATATTTGTATAGATAGCAATAGTGGCTGAACAACATCCAGAACTAAGAAATACCCTAAAGACTACAAAATCCATCAAAGTAAGGCAGCTTCAGGACACTACAGAAGCATTGGACCTAGAAGACCATCAAAGAGCTATAACTGAGGGAACTTTATGATGACTCTACTAAAGGACTCTACAATAATTAGGAGTTGCAAGATATTTTTTTGCCACATAAACTGTTTGAATTCTATGTCTCATTGGGGGCGGAGGGGGTGAGGGGAAAGGGAAGTTGTCCCAATTGTCCCTGCTATTTTCACTTAGTAAAATACCCTCTTTAAAAAGCTAATTAAATTTGGCTGATTATCTTTGGGAAGCACACTAGGGGTGTACTCATGAGCAACAATGCTAGAAACCTTCAACAATCTTCAAGATTACACCTAGAAACTTGAGGGAGAAACAATCCTCTGACCTTTGAGGACTCACCCTACCAGTGAGAATGGGAATTAGGAAAAAATACCCCAGAACTGGTGCTACACAGGAAATAACGCCCATTTACTGATCCCCTTTAGTGTTGGGCAGATCTACATTCTTTGTAGCAAAAATTCAAAGTGACTTACACATAGTCACATAACTAGAAGTCACCAGAACCAGAATTTGGAATTCTTGAGCTTTATGATGCTGAGTCCAATATCCTTTCCACTTTTCCATGCTATATTTCCATATGGAATGAGGTAAATTAAACCCAGTGGAATCGAATGGAAAAATATAAAGCAATTGGAAAGTCAAGGAGTGTGGCATTGGTTGCACAATTTTGGAGTAAGTCTACATGCAAATTTTAATGGTTGAAATAAACAGAATATAACCTTCATGTTAAATCTATACTAAATACATAGTACCAAAAAGAGGTTGCTTCCATGGAGGATAACTTGAAGACCTTGTGTTATGTCTTCAAGATGAAATACAGATTTTCTATTAAAAGCTAAAGTTTTCATTTCAAAAGGTTGAATAAGATGGTGCTTTAAAAAAAAATCCAGCTGGTTAAATATAGGGCAGTGAAAAAATTCCAATCAAAGAATATTCTCTGGCTTTGGGCCCACGTCATTTTCATTTAATTGTGAATTGGATAAATTTCTATTCACTTTAAGCTCTTGCCACTCAGCATTCAGTTATTCTGAAACAGAAAAACAAGTGGCAATATCCATGTTGGCCTCATTATAACTGCTTCCCTCCCCAAAAGAGTTATTCCAGTGTATTACTGATGGCTAAAGATAGCCCTTTGCTTGCTGACACGTTTTCTAAGAACAATTGTGCAAGGAGAGTTACTATTTTCTGAGGCCTTTTCATCTCATAAATCTATAACACAGAACCTTTTTTCTTTTCCTTTACCACCCACCTATCTCCTCTTCTTTGAGGTGATTTTGTTGTCTGGCCCAAACTCAATGTTAATGTCTAAATCAAAGCTTTGGGAAACATGATAAATGAGTGGTAGTACAAGTAGAACTCAGTCCTAGTTGTTGGACATAGAAGTGTGATCACTTACCTTGGGAGCAGCCCTTAATCTGAGTGGCAGATAGATAGATAGAGATATTACCATGATAATATAGCTGCTTGTTTTCCTTCTGGTGATTCTCTCCTAGATGATCTATATATGTATACATATATCTATCTATATCTATATCTCTCTATCCATATCTATATCTATCTATCTATCTATATATGGGCTTAATTGTAGCCTGCTTGGGGGAAGTGGGAAGGATTAAAAGGGAGAAAAAAAATAAAGTAAAAAGTACTCAGCAGAGAACAAAAGAATAAGAAAGCAAAGAAAAGATGGAAACTCATGAATATAATTTCTTCGATTATTATAGTATGTTTTCTTGAAATAGAAATTTCAAATCCTCCCTAATGGGCTGCTGAATGAATGACAGTGTTTTATTTTCGTTTTGGTTTTTTTTTTTTTTAATTTTCCTTTTCTGTAGAGGGCAGGAACTTTGGAGAAGTATACTTGAAACAAGAATACATACTTACAATAAGGTGTTAACTTAGTGGAAGTGATGAGATGATGTTTCTTTAGTATATATATACTTAGTATTTAGCATGGTGATGTTATGGTTCTCTAGTTCACACATACATAGTGTGCTGTAATGATGTAATCATACCAAGGTATTTAAGGACTGAGGACTGGAAATGACCATTCTCCATTTTTGACCATCCTCCTGGTGGCTCTCCTGCCTCCTACATTCAAGATTAGGTCAGACTGAGATAGACAGACTGTAAAGGAGACAGACTGTGAAGGAGACAATAAAGACTCTAAACTCTATTCCTGACCATTCTCATGGTGTCTATCCTGCTGAGACCAACACCCATCTGAAGCACTTCCAGAAAGCTAGCCTGAACATTAGACTTTTCTATCTTTCTTTTTTCTCTCTGTTTTCGTTTATCTTGTATTTAGTTCAATAAATAAAAAAATAAAAATATGACATGATCCTGTAGAAATAATACCAGGCATCCTGCCATCTGGGGGAGGGGGTGGGGGGTAAGAGGTGAAAAATTGGAACAAGAGGTTTGGCAATTGTTAATGCTGTTAAGTTACCCATGCATATAACCTGTAAATAAAAGGCTAAAAAAAAAAAGGAATAATACCAGGAGAATGAAAACTCCAATTGAGCTAGAAATGACTAAGACACTTCCCAAATTAGTCTGGGAGTAAAAAGAGAATGGGAAAAAAAAAGAGATGATAAAATTGCTGCTCTAGAAGACAGGATGATAGTAAAATATTAAGAAAAAGAGGAACTTACTCAATTTATTGTGATTATTTTCTTGGTCATATAAAATCATCTTTGAGTTAGAAAGAAATAAACAAAACAAATGGTTATCTGGAAGATGAAACACAAGATAAAGTAGTATTAAGGTAATGAAAACATCTATCTGAAGTCTAAAAGAGCAATGGGAATGGCAAAGGAAGACAATACATAAGAAATCTATGATAGAGACAATATGCTTTTGAAAACCCAAATACATTGATTTTTAAGAACCCTCAGGAAAAGGATTTTTCATCAAAAGAACAGAAAAAAATGAAGTTAAAAGAGAAGAGGCCAAGCAATTAAACTACAGATCCACAAGGTTTCTTTTATACTCTAAAAAGAATTTATGATAAAATTTTGTACATATTTTGAGAATATCCCTAACATGAAAAAAAGAAAAAAAAGCATGTTTTTTTTATAATGCTTTTCTATAGCAAACCACATCTTCATAGTCATTCAACTGAAAATATACAAGTAAGAACCTATTGTATTTATTGATCACCAAAGGACAAAGTAATATTTGACACAATAAGGTGAAGTATAGTTTTAGAGTCCATTACCACTATTTTACTATTAATTTTTCTTGTTTGGAAAGCTGCTAGGTGGCCCAGGGAGTCAGGAAGATTTTATCTTAAAGCTGAGATTTGAACACTCACTTATTATCTTGAGTCCATCACTAATTAGCATGAGAGCTTTGGCCAGCTCCACTATAAGTCCAGGCTGGGTTCTCATTAGGAAGCCTGATCCTTTTTTTACCTTCTGACCCTGGGCTCACCATATTGATGCTAGACATACAGCAAACATCTTTTTGGTTTAGCTTCTTGCAACTCAGAACTCTCAAAATCGAGTGATTCATAATTTTCAACCTCCCTTGTAGCAGGGATTACTAGGGTGCACCATTTTGTCTGTATATAACTAATATTCATATGAACATTTACTGATAGATATAAATACAGAAATGACTTTTTTAAAAAAAGAAATATTTATTTTCAATACCAAGTAAAACACAAAATAGGTTACAAATGGTGACTTAGCAGATGTCCTACACAAAGTCCAAAAAGAAGAGGGAGAGATTCCCAACAGTGGATGAAACCATCTAGTTTTTTGTATAACATTTCTAAAGAGCTGCTAAGGTTTTATGCTAGCAATGATATGGCATAAAAACAACAGTATTCATTTTCAGGCATGTGAAAAATACTATAAATTTCTATTGATTTAAGAAATGCAAATTAAGACAACACTGAGGTGCCACTTCACACCTGTCAGATTGGCTAAGATGATAGGAAAAGATAATGACACATGTTGGAGGGGATGTGGGAAAACTGGGACACTGATACATTGTTCGTGGAATTGTGAACAGATCCATCCATTCTGGAGAGCAATCTGGAACTGCTGTGCCCAAAGAGCTATAAAACTGCACACCTTTTGACTCAGCAGTGTCTCTACCGGGCTTATATCCCAAAGAGATCTTAAAGGAGGGAAAGGGATCTACATGTGCAAAAATGTTTGTGGTAGGTCTCTTTGTAGTGGCAAGAAACTGGAAATTGAGGGGATGCCCATCAATTGGAGAATGTCTGAATAAATTATGGTATATGAATATTATGGAATATTATTGTTCTGTAAGAAATGACCAGAGGGTAATTTCAGAGAGATCTGGACAGACTTACATGAACTGATGCTGAGTGAGATGAACAAGACCAAGAGATCATTATATACTTCAACAATACTGTACAAGGATGTATTTTGATAGAAGTGGCTCTCTTCAACAACGAGATAATTCAAACCAGTTTCACTTGTTCAATGATGAAGAGAGCCATTGTGGAAACTGAGTATGAACACAAATTGCATTCTTATTCTCTCTGTTGCTATTTGCTTACATTGTGTTTTCTTTCTCAGTTTTTCTTTTTCTTCCTTCTTAATCTGATTTTTCTTGTGCAACAAGATATATGTATAAATATGTATATATATGTATATATATATATATATATATATATATATATATATACTTTATACTGGATCTAACATGTATTTCAACACATTTAACATGTATTGGTCAACCTGCCATCTAGGGGTGGGGGTAAGAGGAAAGAGGGGAAAAGTTGGAACAAAAGCTTATGCAAGGGTCAATGTTGGAAAAATTACCCATGCATATGTTTTGTAAATAAAAAACTTTAATAAAAAAAAACATTATGTTAACAAATAACTGTTACCCAAAAAAAGGCCTTGGCATTCTGATTTTTATTGTTGAAATTTAAAAAAAAAAAAAAAAGAAAAGTATGTAGGTGAGGAGAGTGGGAAACAATGGCTTTGCCTCCTTTGCTTAGTTTTGTTCTTGCACAATCATTGGCATATCAATCCAACAGGCATTTTAGGATGTAGGTTTCATAGCCACAGCTTCAACATAACTCCTGGGGAATTTCTATTGCATAGTCTTTTTAAATAAATTTTGTGGGAATAGGATTTCCAAAAGAGGTTAAATAGAACTTATAAAGGATTTCTCCCTCTAAGTTAGATGGCTGACTGAGATAAGAGGCTTCAATTCAGTACCAGACACAATCAGTCCAAATAATAGATTTAAACTTTTATCTTGCTTTTGTTTGGCTGACCTTCTGGCTTCATAACCTCTGAGTTTGAGTAAATGAGTTTCCAAACTACCTTTATCAAAAAGTGTTCTAGCCACTGCAGCTTAGAAGATGAGTACTGAGATGATTAGTAAATGGTCCTGCTGAGGTGAAGAAAAGGGTCTGATAGCAGCAGAGACTTGGGCATCCTGGGAACAGCAGAGATTCTCAACAGAGGAAAAAATGATAGCAAGCAAAATTTCATTATCTAATAGAGACAAATGCAGTCAGGATTGAGGGTACACAATTAGAAAAATTGTCATGTCATGAAGACAGCAAAGATAGAAGCCCCAAAAGAGAGTAGTAGAAAGAAGTACTATGACATCAGTATCTCTATAGCATCAAAGATGTGTGTTAACCTGGCCACATCTTGGCCACATCTATCCCCTTCACCTGTGCCCTAGTCAAACTGATTCCTTTTTGAGAATTTTTTTTAGTGATACAGTCTTCATATAGATAGATATAAATAGATAGTATGTGTGTGTGTGTATATATATACACACACACACATATATCTTTCCTGCATATATTTTGGTCATATGTATGCATGTTTATCCTCCCCTGCAGCAAGTCAATAACTTGTGGGAGTGTGTGTGTGTACACATATAGATGAAGCTATATATGTATATATGCATGACACCTGTGCTATTCAGGTAAAAGTGTTTTTGTCAAGTTAGTGTGTCCTAAGCCAAAGACCCCAGCTTCTGGGATAAGAGCTCACTACTTGGCAAATTGTTGGGAAAATTGGAAATTAGTATGGCAGAAACAGGCATTAACACTCACCTAACACATTATACCAAAGTAAAGTTACAATGGATTCATGATTTAGCCATAAAGACTCATACTATAAGGCAATTAGAAGAACAAAAGATAGTTTACCTCTCAGATCTGTGGAGAAGGAAGGAATTTGTGACCAAAGAAGAACCAGAGAATATTATGGAATGCAAAATGGATAAAATGATTATATAAAGTTAAAAAGGTTTTATGCAAACAAAAATCAATGCAGATAAGATTAGAAGGGAAGCAGTAAACTGGGAAAAATTTTATATCTAAGGGTTCCGATAAAGGCCTCATTTCTAAAATTTATAAATAATTGACTCATTTGTAAGAATACAAGCCAAATATTTTCCAACAGATAAATGGTAAAAGGATATGAACAAATAATTTTCAGATGAAGAAATTAAAACAATTGCTAATCATAGGAAAAAATGTTCTAAATCACTATTGAGCAGAGAGATGTCAACAACTCTGAAGTACCACTACACATCTCTCAGATTGGCTAAGATGGCAGGAAAAAAATGATGACTAATGTTGGAGGAGATGTGGGAAAACTGGGACACTAATACATTGTTGGTGGAATTGTGAATGGATCCAAGCATTCTGGAGAGCAATTTTGAACTATGCCCCAAAGGGCTATCAAACTGTATGTACACTTTGATCCAGCAGTATCTCTACTAGGCCTGGATCACAAAGAGATCTTAAAAGGGGAAAAGGACCTACACATGCAAAAAATGTTTGTGGCAGCCCTTTTGTAGTGGTTACAAACTGGAAACTGAGTGGATGTCATCAATTGGAGATTGGCTGAATAACTTATGGTATATGAGAATGACATGGAATAGTATTGTTCTATAAGAAACATTCAGAAGGATGATTTCAGAGAGGCCTGGAGAGACTTACATGAACAGATGCTAAGTGAGCAAAACCAGGAGATCATTGTACATGGCAACTGCAATATTATACAGTGATCAGCTATGATGGATGTGGTTCTTTTAAACACTGAGATGATTCAGGACAGTTCCAATGGTCTTGTGATGGAGAAAATCATCTGTACCCAGAGAGAGGGCTGTGGGAACTGAATGTGGTATTTTCATTCTTTTTGTTGTTGTTTGCTTGCATTTTGTTTTCTTTCTCATTTTTTCCTTTTTGTTTTGATTTTTCTGGTGCAGCATGATAATTGTAGAAATATCTAGAGAAGAATTGTATATGTTTAACATCTATTGGATTATGTGCCATCTTGTGGGGAAGGGAAGGAGAAAAAATTTGGAACACAAGGTTTTGCAAGGATGAATATTGAAATTTTTCTATACATGTGTTTTGAAAATAAAAAGCTTTATTAAAAAAAACCTAACGTGTCCTTTGACTAACTACCCAATACACAAATTGGTGGAAGCTTTTGAGCTAAGATTTTTAGTAAATAAGCCACAGAGTCCTTCAAATCTTGGGTACTTTTTGGGAAGGTATCTTTGGGTACCTTACCAAGATGAGAAGGGATGTTCTAGCTGCCAAATATTATGTTAATTGCTTCAAGTCAAGCCAAAGAATATGTTGGGCCTACCTAATAAGATCCATGGCCACTTGAAGTAGATTAAGCCTAAGAATCTACACAGAAAAAAACAAGTGTCTATCTTCCAGTCTATGATAATGCAATTCAATGGAAATCTTAGTGAGTTAATCTAACAGTGCATATCTCAATGATACACATTACTAATTGTCAATAAGTAGAGCACAGAATCAAATAAAAGAGGAAGAGGCTAAGTTGTATTTGGGAAATTGTACACCATTTTTAGCGATCCCAGATACAAAGACTTGGGGATTAGATATGTAACACTATGTATGTATAAGAAATAATACACAGCACTTCACAGACACTGACGTTCTTTCTAGAGCATACAACTGGTATTCTTAATAGTTAGGCACATAGAAGTTTGTAAGTATGGAGTAAGGATGGAAATCAATCAAGCAATTGTCAAACATTTATTAAGTGCTTACTTCATATTTTAGAGTCTCTTAAGGACTTAGCAAGGAAGGGATTAACTGAGAAAATGGGAAACCTAAGGGATGTGGATGGCAAACTTTGAGAGTTCTTAACTAAACCACATCCTAAACTACAACTAGACTATGAAGACGGACATTAGAAATATATATATTTTATGAAGAATTGTGGCTTCTTTTAGAAACATATATGATCTCCCCAAACTCTAAGCCTTGGTTATTCCTATTATGATAGTCTCCTAAAATAATGTAAGCATCTTTTGTTTTATTTTTTGTTTTATCTTTATGGAGTAAACAATTCCTAAGAAATATATGAAATTTCAATTGAGAAGAACCTTAATATAAGATGAATATTTATCATGTATCCAGTTAGCAGTTCATCATTGGGTTCTATCATTTAACCAGATAAGTTAAATAGAAATGATTTTACAGATAGGTCCCAATGAATGAGATTAATGAATCCTGTGAAGTAGGAACATGTACTTGAATTGATATTATTTAAAGTTATAATTATATAAAATAGAGTAATTGGTTCCAGACCAATGGAAATATGTAGTGTGAATTCAAAGAATTCTATCAGTATTTAATGAGATCTGAGATTATAGAATTATAGGCTTTGAAAAGAAATCACCAAAGGCCCACTGAAAATTTGTCCCTTGGGTAGCCTTGGACATCTTTCTTAATTCCCTCTGAAAACTGAGCAAATATAACTTTTCTATAGCCCGATTATAATGTGCATAAAACTTCTATAGCCCCTCATACACAATCCAATGGAGTGACTTGTTAGACTGCCTGCTGCAGCTACTGAAGTCAAGGCTCCCCAAATCCTGGTTTTCACCATTTTGTATTATTGGGTTCACTAGATGAATCAATCCCTTTTAGATGATCAGTAGCCAAAAACTATGCATATAGAATCTTATTTCTATTGAATATAGCCTCTCCATCTTGCAGACTCTCCCTATCCAAATCAGAAAAAGCCTAATTAATAATTGATTCAACCAGCCCATTCTGATAATGAAACAAGAATAACTTGAACCAAATGGTTTTTAGCATACATTAAGCAAGCATTAGTGGCAGCATCCATTGATCATCAAGTCTCTCCTTTAGCAAACCACTGATTGCTTCTGAATTTGTTTTCACTTTTAGCTTCAATATTATTAAATTACAATGCTATTCATTTTCTCTGTAGCCTTTTGAAGGGATAACATCTGTTACATGATCATTACATATGGGCAATTCATGCCATTTGATATCACATATTGGAAATAGGCAAAATTATAATTCTCTAGCTATCCCAACATCAACACAGCACTCTAAGAAGTACCTAGAAGTGAGTTAGATGTATGCTACAGATACTTCATAGAATCATAGTGCTTTTTAACTGGACAAGATCTTGGCTTGCAAGTATCCCTACCCCTTCCTCATTTCTTTCCAACATAATTCACCAATTACTTAATCCAGAGCCATCAAACTCAGTACCCAAAGGCTACAGGCCACAAAACTCTGAAGTGGGTGCGCACCAGACTAAAATGCAAAGGGAAATTCTTAACAAAATAAATTAAAATGCAACACAACATAAATAGCATAAACTTATGCTTTTCTTAATTCAATATGTGAGACATAAGAATCCATTTTTATTTGATTTTGACATTGCCCTAGACCATTTACTGCACCCTTTATTCTATTCTCAATAAACTCTCCTAGATCCTCTAATTTTTCACCTCCTGCAGTGCCATACCTTCTACAACTTTTCCAATTTACAGCCTAGAAGAAAGGATGGTTATTTGACCATTGAGTTTATTCAATCAACAAACATTTATTAAATATTTTCTGCATGTTAGGCTCAGCTCTAGGGTTTACAAATATAAAACTAAGATAATATTTTTTTATATTATTTTAGAGGAGATATACCATATTCAGAAATAAATATATTCATGATATGTACTTTATACTTGCTTATCATATGTTATAATAAAATAAATGCACAGAAATTTGGAGAGAGGGGACAGTAGCCACTGGGGAAATTACAAAAACATCTTGAAAAAAGTGACACGTCAGCTGAGTAGGAAAGAATTTTGAAGATCCCAATTAATAAATAAACATTTATTAGGAGCCTACTATGTGCTAGGCACTATATAAAGTGCTGTGAATATGTCAAAAGGTAAAAATAGTACCTGTCCTTAGGGATCTTACAATGTAAAAGTGAGGAGAGAAGACATTTCAAATACTGAAAACAAACAAACAAATAAAAAAAACTTGTGCCTCTAAAATTCAATTCAATTTGGCTGGAGTGTAGAGTGTATTATGGGGAATAATAAGTAATAGAGTCAGATTATAAAGTGATTTAAATGTTGAACAGAAAAAGTTATTTTTTTATTTTAAGGCAAAGGGGAATGTAGACAGGAAGGGTGTGTGTGTGTGTGTGTGTGTGTGTGTGTGTGTGTGATGTGATCAGATCTGCATTTTTAAAATAGCAGTTGGCCAGTACCTTGGAGTATGGATTAGAGTGGGAAGAGAGTGGATGTAGGCAAACCAATTAGGTGTGTATTGCAATACTATAAATGAAGGATGATGAAAATCTGGATGAGGTTGGTTGTAGGCAGAGCAGAGAGAAGGAAATGGGTACAAGAAATGCTGAGAAGCTGAATTTAACAAGATTGGACCTGAGTGGATTAGAACTAATTAGGAAAGAAAAGGTGAGCAGGACGCCAATGTTGTGAACCTAAAAGATTAGAAGAATGGTGGAGCTCTCATTATAAGGAAGAAAATTACAAAGAGAGTTAGGTTTGGAGACAATATAATGACCTCTGTTTTGAACATGTTGAATTTGAGCTACTTAGATAAAGATGCCCAAAAGGCTATTGGATTTATGAGACTAAAACTCAAGAGAAAGATGGGGAAGTTGGAAGTTACCTGCAAAGTTTCCAATATAATTATCCAATAGGCCTATTCCTTTTGCTTTGGCCTTGGACCAAGACTCCATGGAGATGAAACAAGCATGTTGTGGTCCTGAGATATGGAGATCCAGAATGGAGACTTGATGCACTAAACTTGATGTTGGTGAATCCTATATATGTACATGAGTATTGAGAAGATAAGATGATGCTTTTCAGACTTGATGGACTTTTTTATTCCCATGTTCTCATCAATCTAGATGGATAGGGACTGGGAGAGCTGATGTTATGAAAGTATGTTTTTGTTGAATGCTGGGTTGGGATTTTATATGTGCGTTTTTTTTTTTTTTTTGGTAATTTAGTAAAAGAGCTTTCTTTTGTTTTTAATTACTTGCCTCATTGATTCAATCTCTCTAAGTCTTAACCCTGCACTTGGGATTAGTGTGCACCTGGCCTAAACATCCACAGTGAATGTCTCAAATATTTTACTTTTTTCATATCACCCTTGACTGCATCCCCATATTCTCAGCAAGTGATCTAGATTCCTATTTCAATGAGAAGATTGAGGCCATCCAATGGGACCTTCTCCAACTCCTTTCTCCTATTCCTCAAAACTTTCTCAAGAGTCATCATCTTTTCTAGAAGGTCAGGATAGTCACACAAAGAGATGGCTCCATGACTTAATAAAGAAGAACCCTTTATCAATGGGACCTTTTCTGTAGTCATTGTTGTTTCATCTATCTTTTCTCTAGCATGCATCAACATATATCAAACAATATACATATTAATTTAAAAATAAGATATATAAAAATAAAAGAACTAAATCCAGTTCTCACCAAAACCAAAAATGCTTTCCTTTTATCCCATTAGCCCACTCACCTATCATCTCCTTCCATTCTTTGCCAAGCTTCTTGAAAAAGTTATTCGCACCCAGTGTCTCCATTTCTCCTTATCCATTCTCTATTCAACCCCTTGCCTATCCTATGCTTATCACTTTACTAAAATTGTTTTCTCAAAGGTCACTAATAATAAGCCAATGAGCATATTTGCAACACTGTCACATGCTGTGCTAATCAGTGGGGACAATACAAGGGGACAAGGATAATAATGAAAATCCAGGATCTTTTTTTTTTCAATCATCATCCTTAATTTCCCTATAATTCTTGATATTTTTGCTCACCCACCCATTCCTGTTATACACTTGGTTTCTTCTTGGGAGAATAGGAGAACCGGGAGTATAAGAGTTTTTGATTCCTATCCTGGTCCTTTATTCACTTTCTTGTCCCTTTATATTCAATAATGGTCTGGCCTTGACCCTCTTCTCTTTGTTCTACACTTTCTCTTTTGGCATTATCATTGACTTCTGGGACTTCAATGACCACATCTATGCAGATGACTTCCAAATCTGTGTCTCTCTCATCTTCAACTACCAATGGACATCTCAAACTGCATATCCCATCAGCTCTTGAAACTTTAAATCAGCAGGTCCCAAAATGGGCTCATCTTTTCCCTAAGTTTGTTCTTCTTTCTGACTTCATTATTTCTGTCCATAGCTTTTCTATTCATCAAGTCTTCCATTTCCCTAAAACTGAGAACTGACATTTTCCCACTCCCCTGTGTCTCGTATCCAATGAACTAAAAGATCCAAGATCTTATAAATTCCATCTGAAATATCTCATATGTTTGTTCAATGAATTAAGTACTTATAAGTGCCCACTGTATGTCAGGCTACATATGGGAAAATAGAAATTCAAAGGATGAAATAACCCCTATACTCAAGGAATTTGTATTCTACAGAGGAGTTTACATCCTATTACATTTCTGTCTTCTTATGTCCACTGTCACCAGCTGAATAGTTATCCCTTCCACATTGCGATTTTCCCCTTCATGGTTTTGATATATTGCTGGTCAGCATAAGAAATTAAATGAGAATTTAGAGAGTTTTGCAGAAGCCATACATGACATGTAAAGGTTAGCAGACAACACAAAAAAATATTTTTTTATTTAACCTTAACCTACATATAGGCTATGATCAAATATTTAACCCAAATTTTATAATAAGGTACTTTAAATAACCCCTAAAAGAAAAAGAAAAAAATTCAAACTCCTTCTCTGATATGAAAAGGGGACTAAAAACTTGTACACAGATTTTCTAGAACATGGGGGCATTGTGCCCTTCATCCCCTAGTTGTGGAAGGGATAACTTTAATATACTTTATTACTACATGTTTAATTACTGTAAAAGAAACCTCTATTTTGTTTCATTCTTCATAGTCCTGCCAGAATCATATTTCATATGCATAAATTAGTCAGGTTATTCTTCCACTCCAAAATAATCAGTGGCTCTCCATTGTCTACTAAGTAAACCCAAACTTCTATGTCTAGCATTTAAATAGTGTGGAGACTAAATGAATGGAGAGAAGGGAATGGATGTAAGAGAAAATGTGGAAGTAGAAACCAAAATTAACAACTGATTGGATACGAGTTGGACTTTAATTGGAAGAAATGTACTGAATCAAATCTAATCTGGCAATTTTACAGTTGAAACTAAGGAAAGCTAAGAAGATTGAAGTGATTTTGGCAAGATCATATCGTTTCCTCAATTCCTACCTAGCTAATTATAATGTCATCTTTATAGAATACACTGAGATTTACAAAGCATTTTCCTCACAATAGCTTTATAAGGTAACTTAAGTTACCTCAGACAGGATTCATGACTTGTCCAGGGTCAGATAGGTAGGAAATATCAGAACCTACATTACAGCCACATTTTTTTTATTCGAGTCCCAGAGTACTTCCATTGCATCAAGTTGATGGTCCCTAATCCAGATATCAGGGTTCTTTCTTGAAAAATGATTCCTGGATTTCTTTTTTTAAACATTGCTATCCACCCATGGAAAATAGGTTTCTCTAGCAACTTCAAAGAATTAATTTATTTTTGTTGCTTTTCATCATCATTTTCAGGATTATTCCCATTGGCATAAATACAATAAAATTAATAATAATAATAGTTTTTATATAGCATTGTAAAGTTTATAAAATACCATATATATTATTTGAGCCCCAAAACTGTGTGAATTGGTGTTATTATATCCATTTTACAAATTAAAATTAGGAAACTGAAGTAAAGAGAGGCTAATAGAATTGCCCCAACATTACACAGCTAAGTGTCTCAAAAGCTAAGACTCAAACTCAAGAATTCTGCACCCACAGAAGTATATTCACCTCTCATTTATAAAATGGGTACAATAATACTGCTTCAGTCAGAGGGGTTTTCATGAGGAAAGTGTTTTGTGAACCTTAAAGCATGTCAGACAGAATGTAATAGCAGACTTGGAATGAGTAAAATGAGTTCAAATTCAGCATAGATATCAACTGAGCTGAATGATTCTGATCATTCTCATCCTCAGTTTTCTCAATTGAAAAATGAAAGACACATCTCCCTTCTCGCTCTAAGTCATTGGTCCTATATTCTCTGTATAAATGTGATTTGTTATTACTGTCTTAAATGGTAAGCCCTTTGTGATTATGGAACAGGTCTACAATTTAATCGAATGTTTACTATTCCACCGTTCTTATCTTTACTTCAATATTTTGATGTTTCTGTGAGCTCATTAATGTAGTTATTCTCCATACCTATCCATGTTGTGTGATTCTTTTACAGGTTCTTTCATATATCTGCCACTGAGGCCAAAATAACAAGCTGGGGGCCCTCTAGAGCTCTTGACAATTTATAGATACCAGGGGAGCCTGCAAGCTATCCATTGACTACTCTTTGCTCTCTCTACATGGCTAGCAAGTGTTTTTTCTGGTCAAACATGACTCTAATAGTATCCTGCCATTTCTCTTCTGCTATTCCTCTTTTGAAATAGGCTGTTGCTTGCTTCTATTCATCAGATACCTCTCCAAATTACTATGAGTGATCCTCAGCTTTAGATCTTTTCAGTATATGAAGTTCTATAACTTGTAATCATATAGCATCTCTGGAAGAATATTGTTTAAAAATAAAACAGCCTTTGGTTCAGGGAGGTTTGAAGTCATTAAAAGAACTCTATAATTTCCCAAAGGTTCACTCTCCTACTGTTCAATTTATACCTGTTTGCTCAATTTGTTACCCATTTGCTAAGTCTGTTCAGGATAAGTGCACTGATGAACCTATTCTATGTAGATTGTCCATTTAATTGTGTATCATGGTATGGACAATAAGCATGTTTCATCCATTTGGTTTTTCCATTTTTAGATAGTTAAGACAAAATATTGTGAGTGATTGTAGATCTCATTTAGGAGGCCCTGCAATTTTCTAGGGTCTGATCCAATTATCATGATGCTATCCACAAACAAGAGCATTCGGGAAAACTTTAATATCTTTCTTCTCCATTTCTGTACTGTGATTGATACCTTTGGAAAATATACTTCTCACAGTTGTGTTCCTCACTAGTTATTAATCAGAAGATTGTTGAACAGCTTTCTTCATAGTTAAGTCTTCCAAAGAATTTTGACTCTGTAGACTTTTGCCTTCAAGGGAACCAAAGATTTTGTATCTTCCCTCCAGCCTTCAGGACTGTGATTCTGATTTTCTAGATTTCAACAGCATACTTTGTTGACAGTCTCACCCTGGAAAATCCATCTTCTTCTATGGCCTTCTTACTTTGGAACATACTTCTACAATGTCTGCCCCCTTTTCTCTTTGATAAGTTGTTCCTCGGGGTCCCCATTTAGAGGGATCCAGGCTGAGGTAACTCCCAAAAAAGGAACTAGAAGATAACTAGTTCAAAGGCGTAGTTTTGAAGTTAGGGGGAAAAAAAAGAAACACAAGTGAGAAGGGAATGAAGCATGGGTAGCCTGGACCCCTCAAAAATTTTTAAAAGCAAGAATTGTTTTTCTTTTCTCTTACATTTTTTTCTTCAGCATTTAACAGATAGTAAGCTCTTAATAAATGCCTTTTGCCTTCATTCTTCTGCTCTACACAGAACACCAGTACATGAAAAAGACTCTCCTGAGTTCTTGACTTTTACCCCAACTTTGAGGAGACAATCTATTCAATATTGGAGTGATTCATAGAAAAAAACTCTCTCTAACCAGCCTGGTCTTATTGATTTCAGAAAAGCCTGGAAAGACTTACATGAACTGATGCTAAATGAAGTGAGCAGAACCAAGAGAACATTGTACAGAGTAACAAGATTATGTGATGATCAACTTGGATGGACTGGGCTCTTTTCAACAATGACTGAATCTTTTCAAACAATTGATTCAAGGTAATTCCAATAGACTTGTAATGGAAAGGGCCATCCACATCTTGAGAGGAAACTATAAAGATTGAATGTGGATCAAAGCATAATATTTTCACCTTTTGTTGTGGTGGTTTACTTTTTTTTTCTTATGCTTTTTTTCTTTTGATCTGATTTTTCTTGTGCAGGATGATGAACATAGAAATACATTTAGAAAAACTGCACATGTTTAATCTATATCCGATTGCTTGATACTTTGGGGAAGGGTGGTAGGGAGAGAAGAAAAATTTTAACACAAGGTTTTGCAAAGGTGAATGTTGAAAACTATCTTTGCATATATTTGGAAAAATAAAGTGATGTTAAAATTAACAGTAACAACAACAACAAAAACAAAACAACAACAACAACAAAAAAACAGCCTGGTCTTGGTACTTTGCCTTTATTGTCATTCAGGATCAGGGATGATGTGCCTGCCATACATGCCATGAGTTTCTTTCTCTCTCTCTCTCTCTCTCTCTCTCTCTCTCTCTCTCTCTCTCTGTTTCAGTTTTGTACAGGGATTGATAATCAAATTGATATTCTTCTATTTTTTTAAATAGATCTGACAACATATTAGCCTATAACATCACCAGGAAACCTTGTGATTCTGAGTGATACATTATCTAAACCAAAGCATTTTCCTTGTTCACCACTATCTATGGCCTCCTACCTATCCATGTCAACTCTATCCTTTAATTGTCATAATTCCATTTTCTTCTATTCTTATAATATGTCCCAGAGCATCAACATATGCATTGGGAGGTGGGGTGGTATTTCATCCCCAGCACAGGGTACTCTCCCTCTGGAGGAGTATGCTTCTTCTCCATAGAAACATCCCTTGCCTTGACTGGTGATCCACCCACTATTTACTGGCATTACTATTTCCATGGCAGGACTTTTCACTATACTGGAGACTCCCTCATGTGAATCTCAGTCGAACCTTCCAACTGCTGCTAATTATCTACTATGTCTCTCTGTCTCTGTCATCCTGTCTCTCTGTCTATATCTATCTATCTATCTGCATTTTCTTTTGTCTCTCTCTCTCTCTTTTCCTGTCATTCTCTGTCTGTCTGTCTGTCTGTGTGTGTCCTTAGAACCTTTAGGATCTAGTCCTCTCTTTTCTCCCTCCTTTCCCTTCCTCATACCTCTCCAAAAGATTCCTACCCAATATTTTTTCTTATGTAAACATCTTATTACTCCTGCAGGTTTCTCTACTTCTATCTTTTTTCTCTCTGCAAAGACCAAGGTGACACCATGTAATAGCTCCTGGGACTTATTTTTGGGTCTGAAACCTATGTCTCACCCTGTTCCCAAGCATTTTCTTCTAGCCCCACCTTTCCTATATTTAGCAACAGCAGAAGATCATCCTTGTCTTGGTATAAAAGGTACATTTACTACCTGATGCTTTTCTTGATTAAAAAATCAGCTCCTTAACACATTTTTAAAAGTGACTTTAATAAACGTAATGTGGATTCCTAGTAGTAGTATGGAAACACTGGGCTAATGGCTGTACAATCTCTCTGAAGTATAATAAGACCTGGATTAGGCTGTGATCACTTTTAAATGCTAACTTAATCACAAATGGTGTAGATTAATGAAGGTTCTTTCCAGATGAAGTAGAAAGCTGAAGGTCACACAAAGAAGTTCAAAATGTTTAATAAAACTGACTTTTGAGTTTTAAGAAATTATAAGAAGACATTGCTAAAGTGCATTCCTGTAAAGGGAGAGGTGGGAAGTTTCAGACACATAATTTTGTGACATAACCCTTTTAAGAGGAAGTCTTCAGAAGTAGAGAGCATAATATTCTCCATGAGAGAGGTCCACAGCCAGGAAGACCTAGATTCTTGTTCTGCCTCTGCTATTTCTCCACAATAGGCGTTTATGATTGTTGCCCCCCAAGCCTTCAATGTTGTGCCCCACTCTCACCTCCTTCTCCATTTCCTTACTTCCCTGGCTTCCTTCAAGCCCCAGCTAAAATCTCAAGCTTTTCCAGAGCCCCCTTAATTCTGTTGCCTTCCCTCTACTGATTATTTCCAATTGATGCTACCTATAGCTTATTTGTACATTATGGTTTATATATTGTCTCTCCCATTAGACTGTCAATCCACTGGGGATGTGTCTTTTATTTTATTTTATTTTTGTATCCTTAATACTTAATATAGTACCTAGCACAAAGTGGGGACTTAAGTGCACTGACTGGATATCTTCTGGGTATGTAACCCTGGCCAAAGTAGAGAAAGTCCCAATCTGCTTTCCTAGAAGCAATTTCTTCACCATGAATTCCCTACATTGTTGAAATCACAGGGTCCACTCTCCAACTGTGACACAGAATATGTGTGCACTGTTGTTGGGTCTTTTTTAAACTGTAAAAACTAAGAAATGTCCAGTTTCCATATCAATGTGAAATAATAATTGATATTCATATATCTTAAGGATTTAAATAATTGGCATATTTGGACAAATAGGCTTATTAAACTTTTTTGAGAGTAGGTTTTGCAATGGTAAAAAATGGTAGAGAGGAGGAGATTGAATATCTGAGGTAAGGGATATCATTGACAGGTGAGAAAGGCAAAGAAAGGGGAAGATTTTTATCTCTTCTAAAATGGATTTTGTCTAGCACTAGCTTTACATCAAAAAAAAAATATTTTCTTGGTCTTATGAAGGAATAGGGGCCTTTATCTAACTTATAAAAGTCCACTGTTATTCAATTGATAGGATGATTCTTCATTGAAAGATGATCTTTCTTGCTAAGAAAGTATTTAAGTTGCTTTAGTTATTTTGACATTACTTCATCAAAAAAACAAAACAGAGTAAGGCAAAACTGTGAGTTAAATGACTAAATATTTCCATCTTTTCTTTGACCTCCCCTTCTACAACATATCTTGAGCCCCTCTTGTTTGAAAAACACTGTTCAAGTTCTAAGAAGGAAGAGTTGCAAAGGTGAATAAGACACAGCTTTTGCCCTCAATAAATATTCTATATGTAGGAGTCGAGTAAATTTCAAATAGTTCTATGAGGAAGGTAGAAGACAATATGAGTTCAGAGAAAGAAACTACTTTTCTCCCATGAAATATTCTTTTGCAAAAATACAGAGACTAAGGGCCTAAAATCATTTATGTGCAAAAGTAAAGGTGGAGGTCAACTGAATAAATCAGTCAATGACTTCACCCTCATCTAAAGTAAGTGATAATGCTACACCCTTGTACCTTAACTAAGCCAGAACATATTTTGATTAAATCAAATCAATTAAATGCATTCCAGAAATGTGAAAAACCTTGATCAATTTAGATGTCTTTGAGGCACCTGTGGATGAAATGGAAATGATGGTATAAAGAGAGAATGTTTGGAAGGATTTAGGGAACTTGGTTTTCCCTAGAACTTGTCTGACACTGGACAAGTCACTTATTCTGTTTGCCTCAGTTTCCTCATTTGTAAAATGAGCTGGAGAAGAAAATGGAAAACCACTTCAGTATCTTTGCCAAGAAATGGGGTCAAGAAGAATCAGATGACACCAAAAAAACAGATCAACAAAAGTAGTTATCTATAAAATATAAAGACAATGTAGACCAAGAAAGAGTCTGAGGTGAGCAAACATCTGTGGGTGGAAAGATTTGAAAAGGAACTGTTGATTAAGATCTATTTGAAGAAGAATGCCCCCAATTTCAACATTGGCTTCAGATTTGGTCAGCTTCAGCTCCTCCCCTCCTTCTACCTCACTGGTATAAGCACTTTGCAGGCCTCTGAGGTGCAGAAGATTTTTCATCTTCTCATTGGCTACTATAGCATCCCAGGTACCATTGATAATAGTGTCTGCATCAAGACCCAAGTATCCAAGTTCATAACTTTCCAAAGAAACCAATATTAAACCACTATAGGTATGGAGAACACCTTAAGGTTTTCTAAGGAGATGAGTTACCCACATATACTAAGCCTGAGTATTCTTTCCCTTGCACTCCATATGTACTAGTTAAATAATGTGTCAGGCTTTTGAGAGGGAGGTTCTTTATTTCATTTTTTTATTCTGTTACCTAGTAAATACTCCTTCTAATCATTTGATATTTTGTTGTTTCCCAAATTACATGTAAAATTTTTTTAACATTCTTTTCTTTTTTAAATTTCAAATTCCAAATTCTCTCCCTTCTTCCTATCCCTTGCCCCATCATTGAGAAGGCAAGAAATTTGATATAGATTATATATGAAACAGATTTCCACTTTAGCTATGTTGTGAAAGAACACACAGACCAAAAAATACCCCAAAATAAAGTTTACACACACACACACACACACACACACACACGCTTCAATCCGCTTTCAGACTCCATCAGCTCTTTCTCTTTCTCTAGCATTTTTTGTCCTTTGGAATTATGTTAGATCATTGTGTGAGGGATGTAGAAGACCCTTACCCAAAATGACTCAGAGATCACTCAGTAGAAGGCAGAAAAGTTTTTTATTGAAAACCTCCAGAGGATGAGTGGTCCCATCGCGAGATAAGAAAGAGAAAACTTAAGGTAGGAGGGCTAAAGAAGTAGTAAAGATACATAGCTTTTATACAAGAAATTACATCATAAGTAAGAGAGCATTGAGAAGGGGTGGGGGAAGCATCTAATTGGTTGTTGCTATTTGGGGAGATTGAAATGGAAGGTTTCTGTTTCCCTGAAATCTCCTGATTTCAAGGAAACAGAAAGTCAGGCTTTCAGGCTTAATCAACTGGATAGTGGTCCAGCTAATAGACTAAATATTGATAAATGTCAAATACTGATAAATGTCATCAGTTCAGGTTAAGTAAATATGTTTCTAGCTGGCCAAGGCTCAAGTAGATATGAGCCTGCACATATTATACAGGTCATAGGGGAAACACAGAAATAATAAAATACAGAAAAAGAATTCATACATTCCTGTAAGTTCTTCACCTTATCAATTCCCCACAATTTTATGCAGAGATTAGCTAAATCATTCACAGTTCTTTAGCCTATGATATCATTGTTTTGTGTTTAATGCTCTCCTAATTCTGCTCATTTCACTTTATCAGTTCATGTAGGTCTTTCCAGGTTTTTCCAAGAGTATCTTGCTCATCATTTTTTAGCACAGTAAAAGTCTATCATGACCATATACAATTTGTTCAACCATTCCACAGATATTCTGAGATAATTGAGTCTAGCTAATTGATCAGCTGGCAATCATTCCAAGAAATACACTACTGGGGGCAAGTGAACCATATAACACTAGATAACCACTATCAACCCCTGTCCCATGTTCTAGGGAACCCAACTTGTCCAGTGAAATTACAAGTTGAGATAAAGATGCCAAGACTTTATAAGGGTCACATAGTATCTGGAGAATGGTGAGACTGAGAAGTCAGATTTCCACTAGTTAAATCCTCTGTAAATGATGATAGCAGGTAAAAGACAAGGATTTTCAAAGGCTGCTCCACTACTATGTCTTAGTTGAAAGTTATATATGAAAGACTTGTCTGGATTTTGAATGACTTTTCCACACGTAGTCAGAGATTATATATCTCTATGTCCTTTCTTTTGAAATAAGCCTGCTTATCCTATTGCTGTGTGACTTTCAAACTGCATTAGGATTGTCCTTGCAATAACCATGATTCAATAGGGAAATTTTAGTAATTCCTATACCATAGGGACCCAGAAGAAATTTTGTTGGAGAAATTTGGGTGTGCTCTGTGAATGAATAGGAAGTCTAGAGTTTTTTGTTTTTTTTTTTTCCCCAGATGTTTTACTGTATTGCCTTAGGCTAAAGGAAATAATGGAAAAATATTCAACCAAGGCAACTTGGTTTTTCACTTGAAGTGCAATACTTTTAGTTGGCCCCAAGTCCCTAATCCCTGTAGATAAGAGTTCTATGTATTTTGGGAGCTTGGGTAGGTTATATATGCTTTCTCTGAGAGAGGATACCCAATTTTTCTTTTTCCCAATTTTTTTATTTTTGCTATTTTATTCTATTCCAATTTTTAACTTTTTAAATTTCTGTTTTCTTTATTTGCATAGAATAGGTTTATTTTAATTACTAAACAACCAAAATGTCTGATAAACTTTGAAAAATGCTCTTTGTTGACTTTGCACAACTATATTTGAAAGATAAATGTGATCTTTGCTTATAAATTTGATCTGTGCTATGTTGACTGTTTGAGGACTCTTTCAAGTATGGAACTGGGAAAGCAAGGAAAAGGACAATGAGCCTCTCTGAAACCTCAGAGGACATTCTTGAGAGATTGAACATATGGACAAAATTTCAAAATAAATTAAATTAAAATGTCCGCAATTTGTTCAATCAGAAAAATTTTAACTATGAGAAAGTTGAATGAAGCCATAGAGACCAACCCAGGAAGCATGTGCCCAGAGATTCCCTGGAAACTTTTGGAAACTAGGAAGACAAGATGACTCATTGTTTGGGCCTTTGAATATGACTAACTTCCTGGCTGCTCCCAGCCCTATGATGGGAAACTTTTTTTGCACTTTAGGTCATGTATTCCATATTGGTAATTTTGTACGAAAAGACTTTGACAACAAAAAAGGAAGACAAAAAGCAAGGAAGAAAGAAAGGGGGAGAAGAGTATGTTTCTGTCTAAATTCAGACAATATAAATTCTTTCTCTGGAGTTAGATAGCATATATCATCATGAGTCCTTTGGGATTGTCTTAGATTATTGTATTGACTAAGAATACCAAGATCATTCATAATTCTTCATCTAAGGATATTGCTGAAATATATATAATATATATATATAGCATTCTCTTACTTCTGCTCACTTCATTTTGTATCAGTTCATGTCTTTGCAAGTTTTTCTGAATTCATCCGGCTTGACATTTCTGATAGCACAATAATATTCCATCACAATCATAGAAGTACTTAATAGAACTTGAGGGATCCCCTTGGTTTTTCTTCCTGCCCTGCCTTCAGACCAGTAGCCCTCTTTGGTTACAGGCAACCATATGACAGGATGTAACACTATTAAGGGATGGGAAAATATAGGGTCCCTCATTATCCCCACAGTCATGGCAATCTTGCCCAGTGTCATCTGGAGCAAGCAACACTCATCTTAAAACAAGCAAGACTACCCTAAAGTGCCCTGGTTGTCTTTTCCACAGTTCTCTTGTGGAATTACCTAAACTAGAGATGCTATTAGAGCAATTACAACAGTGTGAGCAAAAAGAATTAGCATCGGAAGAGAAATGAAAAATCCAGGGGAAAAAATCCCTTTTAAGGTGAATTGGATAATTAACAATCTTGCAAAAATTATTTATATATTCAGTAGGCTTGGACATTAACCTCCCAATTGATTGTAATAAAAATGATAGATTAAGCATTCTATAATTCACACCATGATTCTTTCATGTCTTTTCTGTGTGGGAATAAACCTGTTGCATAAATAATTTATATATGTACATTGAGTACATTTTGTTACTTTCTCCTCTGCTGCCACCTCCTCTGCCTTTATTTTTTTTTCAGGAACTGTTAGAGCAAAAGGTAATTCTGCTATGATTGTGGTGATGATTGGATAATGATGTGAGACTTAGGGAACCAATTTAAACCACTGGGGAAGTCGGGCTTCCCCAGCAATGAATGTAGCATACAACTATATATCAACTTGCAGAGAAGGGTACCAAGATCCACTTTGAGTCCCATCAGTAGTTGCATATACCTCAATAATAACAGAGGAAAATCCTTTTAAAAGATTTTTAATTTTGCTCCCTTTAAAAAAACAACCACTCGATGGAAGTCTGTTTTGTTTAATATGAGATATTGTTAATTTATGCAAGAGTGAAGAAAATTATGACTAAAACGAAAAGGGAATGATGAGTTTATAAGGCCAGAACAAAATCATTTAATGTTATTTGTAACCTTATAATCTGAAAATTCAACCTCTCTGAGTCTGCTTCCTCCTCCTATGAAATGGGGATAATCATACTTATTCTATATATCTCACAAATTTCTTCCAAGAAGCTTTATAATACTTTATAATATGTAAAGCATGATATAAGTATGAATTGTTAAGAATTAAGGAGAGACAGTTTGCTTCAGTGGAAAGTACATATTCTCTGGAGTAAGAGGACCTAGTTTCAAATCTTTCCTTTGCAGCTTACTATCTATGTGACTTTGGATAAATCACTAAATCTCTCTAAACCTATCTTCCTCCATCCATAAAATGAGGGGATTGGATTAAATGGTCTCTGAGCTATATTCCAAGTGTAGAACTTTGATCCTAAATTTCACAATAATTTTTCTCATTTTAGGTATTGTCTACCAAGCCATAGTCCAGGTGGCAAAACAAGTTAACAAAAACCAAATACAAAAGCATCATGACACCTTCAAATTTGCCTCCTAACAGTGACAATCAATGAAGCCCATCCGTATCCTCTCTCCTCAAAAATTTGGCTGGAGCAGTCAGCTCTGCTCCTGCTCTGTCAGCAAAAACTCACAAAAGTTTGGATGGTAGACACATAATAGCCCGTTAGCACAGGTCTGTCTTGGATGCTGGCAGGTGTTTACAGGAAATGCTGCCCTGCCTGTCACACAGTCGAGGACAGCCAGCACCTGGCAACCTCTTCATAAATAACACATTCTTTAATTGCTCTGAAGCAACAGCAGCAGCTGCTGCCGCCACCAGCCTTGTTAAGTAAACAGGTTCTGCACCTGCTCGAATGAAACCTCCTGACCTTGCTCTCAGCCAATCAGAAGACTTCCAGGTAACAGACTGCTTGCTTCCCCGACTCCCACTCCACTGGCCTCCGGGATTAGAATTCTATCAGTATTGATTTGTCCTCTCTGGGGAGGGGATGTCCTCTGCCTCTTGAGGGCATTTGATTCAGCCAGGAGACAAGAGAACTTAGATAATTGGACTTTTGGTTCTAAGGGATAATTCCTTCCCATTTTCCTTCCTCATCCATCTCCCTCCCACCATTCACCTTCCTTCCAGAAGGGAATGATAACTAGAAAAATGACTCAGCCCTATTACCCTATTTCCTATTCTTTCAACAAGCCTGTGATGGAGAGGAGAAAATGGGATATTGCTACTGACCATATGTCAAGGATATAGAATCATCAAGCTTCTGGTTTCCAAAAGTAGAAAAAAAAAAAAAAAAAAGAACAAGGTGACCTTATTCTATAGCACAGGCCTAAATCCCACTACTCCTCCCCCTGAAAAAAACACCTTCAAAGTGTTTTATAACTAGAATTCCTACTTGGCTAGTTAATAAAATTAGAGATCTTTCCAGTTTGGAGTGAGGAAAACAACTATGCTTCTGATCAGCTTCTGTGTCAGTAAGGGACTACATTCAGATTACATTAGACATTACATTCAGACTACTTTAGAAATGAAAAGGACCTCAGAGACCATTCTATCAAATAACCTCATTCTGGAAACTGAGATAACCTAGACAAGATCCCATATTCTCTGACCTGAAAGTACATGTTCTTTTTGTTGTCATATGATAAGGGAGAAAACTGAACTCTGGAGATAATAGGCAATAATACTTGGGCTGACATTTATCAGGGGAATGGTGTCATATAAACTATTTGTAGATGGAGATTCCATTGCCCCCAGTCCTCCTATAGCACAAAAAAGTGGAGAAATTTTTGTATGCACACACAGAATTCTAAGCACGGGACTGGGGGTGGAGTTCAGACTTGGAGACCTCATGCCAAAGGGATAATTCATAGTTTTTGCTTACTGGGAGTCCCTTTTACCCATTTGTAGGATATTCAGAGAGTTCCCTTTGAGTATGGTAAATTCATATAGTCTGTCCTTTTCTTCTTATTAGACACATGTGGCTTCTGATCTGGGGAAGCATCAGTGGAAGGATGAGAAGTCTAAAATTTTTCACATCTTTTGAAATTAACAATGTCCTCCAGCCAAAGGTATATATTTCAGGGAAGAGGATGAGGGATGGGAGAGAGAAAAAGTATAGGAGATTTAGCTGAAACAATGTGCCTTCCCCATCCAGAGTGTTCTTTCTCATAGGCATGCTAGAAAGCCACATTTGCTCCAACTTCCCAAATGACTCCAATTTTCTCACTTTTTAATGGAAGATTCTTAGATTAGGATCAAGTTTCCTCAAGTGGTCTAAATATGTTTACGTACATAGTCACTCCAGTTCTAACACCTCTACAACTTAAAAGACATTAATCTAACTTGTCTAAAATCTATGAGAGATTAATTGGTCATTTTAACATTTACTTTTAGTGGGATAGGATTGAGTAAATTAATTACCCAACCATTATACAGGGATCTATGTACAGATTTAGTAATTTAATTCATTAGGGCATTAAGTTTCTTCTATGTGCCAAACACTGGAAATAAAGATAAAAATAAAAACAGTTCCTGTCCACAAGGACTTTTATTCTAATTTACATGTATATAAAAGATAATTTTAAAGTATTTTAATAATAATTTAATTTATTTAATAATTTTATTGTTATAATTTATATTTAAAAATATTTTAATTTTAATAATAATTTTAAAGTATTTTCAAAGTAAACATAAAGTATATCTCACATCAGGAAAGACTTTGTGGAGGTGGCATGTGAGTCAAGTTTTTAATGGAGGTAAATAAGAATTACATATCCTCTCCATGAGATATATCCATGGAATGTAGCCACAGAGAAGAAACATAAACTAAGGCAGGAAGAAATCAGATTAAAAACAAAATGGAACCAGAGAGCAAACTTGAAACCTTCCTCCCCAACTCTTCACATCTCTCACAAATCAGACTAAAGGTGAACAGTAGTCAAGAAGTGGATAAAAGCCACATAGACATAAATGTCACAATCCATTCCAAAGAAAAATGAAACAAGGTCCATTTAGTATCTTCAATACACTGGCAGGTAATAATAGGGTGCTAACAGGGCTTTTTGAAAGTCTAGGAAACAAGGTTCCTCACTATATAGTTATTTCTTCTAAAGTGAAAGGGACTTTTGTGTAAACACTTAATCCTTCCAGTCAGGGACCCCTCCTGATCGGAAGGGCAACCCTTGGGGGAATTGCAATTCTTTGGCTCATTACTCACACCTAAATGAGCTATGTTACTTTCTCATACTCCTCAAAGGGAGTCACCAATTTTTAAAAGCATAGTTTCAAGACTTGGAACATGAATGTTTTGTTTATAAGTTAACAGAAACTGAACAGGCATATCCATGACTATACAAAGTAAAAATGTTCAACTAATGTTCAATAATGATGTTCAAAGATGTTCACTAATGTTCAATATCATTAACAGGTGACATAGAACATAGCCCTGGGAGGGAGTTCATAAATCTTTTTTTCTATAGTCCCTTTATCTGTGCAAAAATTCCTGTTTATAGCATCTCTTACATTGTAGTAAACATATCTCCTCTTTGAGTTTACATAGTACATTACTGCTGCTGAAATAAATCTACCACAACACAGAGATTATAAAGAAAAAAATCCTAGATTTTATCATGCTTAAGAAAAATTCAGGATTGAAAACAAACAAACACATTAGGATTCTAATGAGGCTTTTCATAGTACAAAATCACACTGGAGAATAGAAAAAAAAATTTTAATATAGCAATCTAGTATATCCTATTAGTTGGACAAAATTTGCCAAATAGAATCATAATCTCATACATCCCTTAAAAATATAATTAAATAGACATTATAGGTGAATTAAATCAGGATTCAAATTAAACTGTAATGCCAGAAAAACTGAGGCAAGATGGAGATTAGTTTTTAATATTTTAATAGTGGAGAATTTGGGCTATTTGGTTGGACAGGACTCTTGTCCAAAAGATGTCTGGCCCCCTAACAGTTAAGACACAGACCTTTTATAGGGCTCCAACTATAAGGGAAACAAAGGCAAGGGGTGGTGAACACTGAGTAAGCCATAATTCTAGGAAAGGATCATAACTTTAGTCCTGACAGGATGAGGGTCAAGATAAGGAGGTGGATGGCAGGAGATAGGACTTGGAGGGACTTATCTCAGCGGGAATTTGAGGTAAGCCACTTGGAGTTTTATGACTCTTTGGAATATAAAGTGGTCAAAAGCTTTGAGATTTTAATTCTCTCAGTCCTAATGACCAGAAAGGGAGGGTGGCCATAATAATTTTATTCAGGGTATAGCATAATTCAGGGAAACTAAGGCACAACAATTCGGGGAAACTAAGGCATTATAAAACTACACTTAAGGTTTTACACTGAGAGGGGAAATCTACTTGCCTACAGAGTCAATGAATCATTCTTCAAATAAGACAAGCCAAATTACTTCAGAAAGTCTTGACTAATTTCTTATCTGAAAATTATTTGAAGCTTTAAGTAAATTTTGACATCACATGGGACAGGTTTCAGACAATTTAGTAACTCTTAACCAAAAGAAACAGCTCTGTCTCCTCCCCCTAACAAAAATTTATTAATAAAAGGAAATAAATTCTCATAATACTTACCTTCAATCATTCTCTCAGCAAACCCTGCCAACTTCCTTTTTCCCATAACTAACTTCTAAGATTCTGCTTCCAATAATTTTTCTCAGTTTCCAATAAATAGTTTTTTTTTTAACTTGCCAATCATGTTGTCCACAAATGGACCAGAAGATGGTGTTTGGGTTTTGTTTTGGTTTTTTTTTTTTTTTTTGGAGGAGGGTTCCCCTCAAGGACAGGTATCTAATAGCTAGTCCTGATGAGAACTTCACTCCTACTATGCTTACAACTCAAAAACATGCTTCCATTATTCAATTTCACCTTTCATTAGTTCATATGTCTGTCTTTCCCATTCTTCCTCCCATATTCTTCATATTTATCACCACTTATGAGACAATAATATATGATTACCCTCATGTCACTCAATAAGCATTTATCAAGTGCCTGTTATGTACCTGGTACTGTGAATGTGTCACTATTGTTTAGTAATTCCTTAATAGATTGACATTTACATTATTTCTAGTTCTTTGTACTACAAAAAGTAATCCTATAAATATTTCAGTATATATTAGA
This sequence comes from Sarcophilus harrisii, assembly GCF_902635505.1. Lineage (NCBI taxonomy): Eukaryota > Metazoa > Chordata > Mammalia > Dasyuromorphia > Dasyuridae > Sarcophilus > Sarcophilus harrisii. The sequence goes on from NC_045426.1 coordinate 478,444,302, forward strand.
TTTTTCTATATTTGGTCTTCTTGGATATAGAAGTGTCATGTCTGGATCAAAGATAAAAGACATTTGTGTAATTTTCTTAGAATAATTCTTCATAACTTTCTAACACATTGGTTTAATATGTGACTAGCAATAACTTTATACAGAAAAAAAGTAACATGCCAGATCACAGTATTAAAACTTGAAAGAGAATATAACTTATCATTGAACACAAAAATCAAAAGCATGTTTTGGTGGGTGTTTCTGTTTTCTTTTTATTTAAAATACTTGAACTTTGAGAAAAGACATATAACTAGTAGAGATCTTTTCTGTTTCAGGGCAAAAGATCCAAAGCCTATTTTGAAACTCAGAAGCACCAAATCATATTTTGCCAAGGACTGGTTTGTATTATTTTGAGTTAGGCTGAAAATTATTTTTCAGATAAGAGAAATTAATTTCTATCAATTAATTTAATTGATTGATTTAATTTAATTAATTAATAAATTAAATTCTATCAGTTTGGGAAAATGTTTCTACAGAAACTTTTTTTTCCCTTTTTCCATTGTCAAAACATCTAAGAATTATATACATTTCTTAAGAGATGCTCTTAAATAGAGATAACTTTTTTTCCAATAAACAAGATAGCCATTGTCTTATCAATTCCACTGAGTTAATACACCTTCCTCCAGAGTTCTGGCCCATTACATTCCAGTATCAAGGAAAATGTATTAAAGAAGAATCTTAAGGAACCATCTTAGTATTTCTGGCTAGATCTGGTTCCATTCCTCTTCAGAAAGAAGGAGTACTGAGCACAGAAGTGAGAGAAGCTTGATACTTGTTACTGGGCACAGCAGTCTGCTCCCTTCAGAGAACAGATTGGTCCATTCCTTCCAGGTTACAATCTTTCAGATACACCCACTGTATGTTTCCCCCTAAATATGTATAAGCATGTCCCCCCTCCTTCATCATACATCCCATGTTCAAAATTGGGTGTATTATTTAATATTCAATTATCCTATTAAGCAAGCAGAATAGGGAATTGGTCTAGTCCAGTCATTGACCCCAAACAGTTTGAATTGGATTGGCTATTATCTTGAATTTATGGTTTTCTAAAGACCACAAGACTCTGACTGATTGATTGAATCCACCTATGCTTTCCTAATTCCTCAATTTCTCATTTATTCACAGGTTTGGAGAAATTGATACTTAATTGTTCTATAGAAAATTAACCTTCCTTAATTTCTCACATTCTGAAAACTTATTGGTCAATGGTACTTATTATCTTACTTACATTCTGTGGAAACATAGTTTTTCAGTATTTCTCACACTTACAATTCTGCCATCTTAGCAAGTGATAGCTTCTGCATGATACTTCTTCAAATAGGACATTTAGGTGGCTCAGTGAATAAAGCACTGGACTTTCTGTCAGGAGACCCAAGTTCCAAACCAGCCTCAAATATTTATTAGCTGAATGATGCCAGGCAAGTCACTTAACTGCTGTCTAACTCAGTTTTCCCATATGCAAAATAGCATAATAAATCTACCTTACAGAATTGTTGTGAGATTCACATGAAATAATAATTGTAAAGTACTCAGCAAAGTGCCTGCCACATAGTAAACAGTACAGAAATATGGTTCTTTCATTTAAGCCTTTTTTCTTCCCTAAGCTAAGCCAGTCCAAATGGCATGGACTCAAGAACCTACACCATCCTAGTTGTTGTCCTCTGCAATCTCTTCAACTTACAATGTCCTCCTTAAACCAGGATGCTCAGAACTGTACAATTATTATATGAGTGCAGTCTGACCCTAAAAAAGCTTAGAATAATTATCACCACTTCTTGAAAGTTATGTTTCTCTCACTGTAATCAAAGATCACGTTAGATTTCTTTGACTACCATATCATACTCTTAATTCCTTATCACAACATTATATTATATTATAACAATCCTTATTAAATTTTATTTTTGTCAGATTTAGTCCAATGTTAGAATATGGCTGAACAAAGTATCACCTAATAGTCAAATATGTTCCATGGGAAGTACGTTTGTTCAGCCCTTTAGGCTAAGAATTGTAGATCCTTTTCAATGATAGATTATTATTTTTAAATACAATAAAACACTGAAAATATAAGAAAATATTAAATTATAGATGTACTAAAACAGGTTTTGGAGAGGTTGGACCTTTGGGCCATAGTTCGCCAAATCCTATTATAGTATATTGAGCATTTATTAAAGGCTAACCTAATGAATTTGCCAGTGGTTCTTTTTTATAAATCACTGATATTAAAAAAAAATTAGGCATCACAGGCCATAGAACAGGATTGCTCCATTGGTAAACTCCTAGTAAGCTGGCATTAAAACATTAGTGAGTTCTCTTTGCTCGTGAGTCATACGAGCAGTTGCTAACCCTTCTATTGTATAATTTAGTCCATAGCTCTCCATCTTTTCTATTAAAACAGTATGAGATACTTTCTAAGATAATTTGCTGAAATGTGGGTAAACTTATGTCTAATATAATTTATATACTGATAAGAGACTTGGTAACAAAGTTTATAAGATTAGTTTGGCATAGCCTGTTCTTGAGGAAACTTTGCTAGTTCCTTGTACCCATAGGCAACTAGGTGACATATGAATAGATTACTAAACTTGGATTCAGAAAGATCTGAATTCTGATGTAGCTTCAGACTAGCTATCTGATCCTGGGCAAATTACTTCTGTATGCCTCAGTTTCCTTATCTGTAAATGTAGTACTTACCTCCAATGGTTGTTTTAAGGATAAAATGGGATGTTTGCAGACCTTAAGGTTTTGTAAATGTATTATTTTATGACTGCTTCCTTTTCTGCAAGTCCATTAATAATTAAGTAATCTATTCTCAAATCAACATCATTGGCCTATAATTTGTAAATTGTATTATTTTCCTGCCCCTAAAAATAATTGGGCCATTTGTTCTTTAGTAATTCTTTCATTTTCCATAGTCATTCCATCATTCACAATGATTCAGTAATTATATCTGTTAGTCTCTTTAGTTCCCAGTAATACAATTAATTTGGATCAAGTGACAAATTCATAAGGGGCAACTGAATACTCTCTGATGCCTCTTTAACTGTGTTATGGCTATCAATTTCATACTATCCATATTTGTTCTTTCCTAGGTGGCATAATATTGTCTCTACAATCAGTAAAATGAGTTCAAATTCAGCTTCAAAGATTTACTAGCTGTGTGACCAGTGGCAAGTCATTAAGATCTGTTCCTCAATTAATCCATGTGTAAAATGGGTTTAATGATTACACTTACTTCTTAGGGTTATTGTAAAGAAAAAAATGAGATATCACTTGCAAAGAGCATAATAAATGACTACCATTATAGTAGACATCTATTAAATACTTGTTCCTTTCCTTCCTTTTCCATTCAAAGATCATTTTCCTTGGCAAAGAAAACAAGCAAAATAACAATTCAGTGGTTTTGTATTCTCTATTGTCAATTGTCATTGTGCCCAAAAGCTTCTCTATCCATTCTTCAATTTTCCTCTTTTCCTGCAATATTGATATATAAATATAAATCAACTTTTTTTCCCCTTTTTTGTGATCCTTGATTGATCTTAACATCTTCTGCTTATTCTAACCATCAGTGTTCCTGACACCACTCATAGAGGGCCATGCCATAAGTGTATATTCGTCTTCCATTTTCTGCCCTTGTTTCTATCTTCTCTTAAATATCTTTTTACAACCTAAGTTTCCTTGTAAGTTCTCTAGTTATCCTCATTGGCTTCTTACTTTCTTCTGTTCATTATAGTTATTTTTGTGGATATCTTTAGGATTTTATCTTGAAGGTTCCCATGCATAATGAGATGATTTCCCCCATAGAAAAGGACTACCCAAAGATGGGAGGATTATTGTAGATGAAAGAGGAAGAATCATTCCACTTTTTCTGAAACTGAGACTTTTAAGTGGACTTTGATTTCATAGACCTAGGCTGTCAGAGCTTAAAGAGGACTTAAAGTCTACTTTGTCAAAGTCCTTAATTTTATAGATGAGGAGAGGCTCAGAGTTAGCATCAGACCAAAGACTAGAGTATAGGTCTCCTAAGCCTCATATCAGTGCTTTCTCAGTCAAGCTGTAGACTTTGATCTTATGAAACCTAAGACTCACATGGCAGAACCTGCCCTTGCTGAAAATCAGCAACTGCTCTTACCAGAATAAGCAGCTAAGAAAAAAGGATCCTTATAAACTTTGACTTCTAGTTTAGCATCCTAGAGTTGTGTCTGCCCCAGAATGAAGCAGGGTAGAATGTAGAAAGTCAAAAACCTTCCCACCAACTCCTTCCCAGTCCATTGCCATTGAAAACTCGAATGCTATATTCTTTGGTAAAGGCATATAGAAAAGAATCTGAAAACAAAAGTATATTAGAAACTCTAGATTCCCTTAATTAGTCAATAAATATGCATTTAAGAATTTACAATCTGCCAGCCACTGTCCTCTGAGGATATCTATAAAGAAAGGAAAATAAAGGGTCCCAACCCTACTTCAAGTGGAGAGAATATATCCCAAACTATGCATTCAAGATTATATAAATAGAGATAGAGATAGATAGATAGACAGATATAGATACATAGCTATCTATATCTATCTCTATACATTATGTAAAGATAGATATACACAGTGTAACTGGAAACTGGTTGTGGTTGTTTTTCCTTTGTTCTTGAATACGAAGGCACTAGCAGTTGAAAAGTGGGACCAGGAAATGTCTAATGAAAAATTGAGGCTTAAGTTGAATCTGAAAGAGAACCCAGAGAAAAATAGAAGGCAGAGATGAAAAGAGAGAGCATTCTAAGCCATGAGGACAGCAGGGAGCAAAGTATAAAACTAGAAAGGTAGGAAGGCATAGTGTTAAGAAAGTCCATAACGTCAAGTGGAGGATTTTACCTTTTATCTTGGAGGTAATAGGGAACGATTAGAGTTTATTGAATGAGGTTCTGGTATAATATATTTGCCTTAGTAGCTGATGGGAGTTAAGAGAAACTTGAAGCAGGCAGGTCAACCAGAAGACTATTATTGAAAGAGGCATCTAGGGGTCAAGTAATGAGGGTTTGCACCAGATAGCACCTTCATGAGAGGGGAAAAGAAATGGGAGAGGTATGAGAGAGAGAGGAGGAGGAAAAGAGAGAGAGAGAGAGAGAAGGAAAAAAAAAGGGAGAGGGAGAGGAAAGGAGAGAAAATGAGAATAAATTTGGAATGCAAAACTTTTTTTAAAAAAAAGTTTTGTTTTAATATGCAATTGGAGGAAAATAAAGTAATATTTTAAAAAGTAAAAAAAAAAATACTTAATGACTACTTCCTAATAAGAAAAACAGACAGACAGATGGGAGGGAGAGAGTGGGGAGTCCAGCTATGAAGTGATGAAGATTTGCACTAGGGTAATAGCTCCATTAGTGGAAAGAAACGATGAGAAGGGAGAAATTACAAGACTAAGCAACAAATTAGAGATGTATCAGAGATAGCTAAACATGATAAATAAGGGTTTGGCATCTAGAAATAGGCACATTTAGGTTCAAATCCAGCTTCAGACACTTATTAGAGGTGAGATCTTGGAAAAGTCACTTAACCTCTGTTGCCTCAGTGTCCTCATTTGTAAAATGGGAATAATAGTAGCACCTACCTTTGAGGAACAACTGAATTTTTTAAATAAATCATTTAGCATAGAACCATACATAGTAGGTGTTTAATAAATGTTAGTTATTGTTATTGCTTTTATTACTACTAGAAGAATGACTGTGAGTAAAGAATTGAGACTTTGAATGACAAGAAAGATAATGTTGTCCTCCATAGTAATAGGAATATTTGAAAGGGAGGAAGGTTAAAAGGAAATAAGTTCTGTTTTGAACATATTGAATTTGAGATGTCTAAGGAACATTCAGTTTTGAGTCTAAAAAGCAGGTAATGATTTGAGAGTGGAGCTCAGGAGAGAGATTAAGGTTGAATAAATAGATCTGAGGATAAATATCAATTGAAAACAAAAGTACAAATGTTAAGACAATATAATCTATTAAAGCAGTTCAAAAAGCAAAATAAACAATTCAATGTTAAATTAAAAACCACAACAATAACTTGAGAAATAAAGAAATCATAAAAGAAAGTGAGTCCCTAAAGAAGAAGATATGGCAAGTTGTTAGTCATTTATATAATTATAGGAAATCCAACAGAACAAAAATGTAGGTTAGATCAAAGAAGAAATGGAAAGTTTGTCCACCATTTGCATAATGAATGACAACACTGTTATTCAAAGAACATTGCAGAAACTGTAGTTTCTTTGCTAAAGTTAGAGCACAAAAAGATAACATTCATAATTATTACCTCAAATAGTTCAGAATGGCCTGTGAATTATCAGCAGAGCACTTTACCAGCTTACTCTCATATACAAACTTGACCCTAACTTTAACAGAAGATATCATATATTTACTACCAAAGATGGTAGCCACTTTAACAACTCAAATCTCAATCTCTCCCTCTCCCTCCTTCCCTTTCCCTCCCTCCCTCCCTCCCTCCCTCTCTCTCTCTCTCTCTCTCTCTCTCTCTCTGTCTCAAACGCACACACACACACACACACACACGCATATATACTTGCATGCCAATAACAAATTTTTAATGTTGTTCAGTCCTTCTTTTCCTGATTTAAGATTTTTTTGGATTGAATGAGAAGACTTGGAGAATGATATTGGAGTGGCTTGCCAATTCCTGAATCAGCTCATTTTACAGATTATGAAACTGAAACAAACAATCAAGTGACTTGCCCAAGTTTTCACAGTAAATGTTTGAGGTCAGATTTGAACTACAGGTCCAACACTTTAGCTACTGTGTACTCAGCTGCAAAGAGCAAATTATGTTAATTCATAATTCTAGACAAATTACCCCAAAACATTACTTTTATTTTTAGAAAACCTTTGATTCCATTCCATCCTCATGGCGGTTCATATACTGCAAATATATAAAATAGTCTCAAGTATAATGGGAAAAAAACAGATAATAAAAGATAAGCTACCCATGGGGAAAATTAGTCTTTATTTAAAACTACTACCAAATAACGGGAATAATTGATATAAAAAAGAAGCCTCTTGCAGAGAGGCAGTTTATGTCCATTATGATTCTGCTTAGCTTTATATATACTTTTATCTTTCCTAAATAAGTCTGAATATGATTTTCAAGATAGAAAAAAAATCATAGTAAAATTATCACTTCTTTTATGTGGATGGTATTAAGGCATATGAATGACAAAAAACACATCAACTTCTTCATCATATGGAATCTTTCTCAATGATAACAAAATATCATTTGGACTTAATAAGACTTAATATTACAATTCTTAATGTGTGCCAAAGAAAGACAGAAATTCAAACTTCAAGTTTGAATCCATAGGTAAAAGTGAACTATTGGATCAAAAGAAATGCTTAAAAATACCTAGGTCTCTTTCAAGAAAGATATCGAGAATAAGTTACATTAAGAAGAAAGCTACAGTTTTATTTGTCAGAAGACTTACAGCCATTCTGAAATCAAAGCTCAATGAGAAGAACACATTTAGAGAATTTACAATTACATAAAACTAGTTTTAATATACAGTAAAAATAGTTCATAATGTATTTATAAAGTATCCTAACAACAACAAAAAGCAACACAATGGAATATATACTCCAACACACTAAGGCAACTATAGAAAAGTTAATATCTTAGGAATAAAATATTGATAAACACTTTCAGAGCACATTAAAAACTCACATAAATTCTTTCCGAATAAAAAGACCTCACTGTGTTTTACTCCCAGAGGAAGTCTTTGAAATGGCTGAAATCCAAGAATAGAATCAAAAGGCCCTTCCTAGGTGAGATCTACATGAATTCAATTAGCAGCATCCTACCAACAAAACATCAAACAAATTAGTGGCTGTCATGAAAATTTGTTCACAGAAATGGAAGGATTTAGGATGGCTAACAGGAATAGATTATCAACAACAGAAATTACAGATGATTTATCCTTGTATTTATCAATCTAGGTAACAGGGAAATAGTAACTGTCACATTGCAAATTAAGTTTGTAAAAATTTAGCACCTGCTGAATATCTAGAATGACATCATTTAATGGATAAAATTATATATCAGAAGCTCTGCCTGCCATAAACCAACAGATAAAAATTCTCATACTATACAAATAGTATTATGAGCTTGAAGTGGGAGGGAACCTGCTTACTGAAGCTGTGTCCCCTTTAAGATTATCACTCTGAAACTATGTTCCCTTTATTGAAACTGTGTTCCCTTTAAAATTAAATTGTGTCCCCTTTTTGATCTGAGAGATCAGGATCTCCCAGGCTCCAAGGAGTCTAGAGAGAGGGCCCATCTTCCCAGGATGAGAAAAGCAACACTATTCAAGGGCCAATCAACTTCCATTGATCTTTTTGAAATTCTAAATTCTCATTCAATTGAGAAATCCTCTGCCCACTGAGAAGACATTATCTTCTCAATGCCAGATTCCATTTCCCTGTATAAATATACATATATATATATATATATATATATATATATATATATAAATTTGCTAGGACCCTCTGTCCACTGAGAAGGCATTCTCTTCTCAATGCCAGATTCCATTTCCATATATATATATATGTATATATATATGTATTTATATATATATATATATATATAAATTCCATTTCCCTATAGAAATCAATCTCTTAGGAAACTGGCTTTCTATCTAACAATAAACTCATTTTGCCAATATTATTTCAGGATAAGTGAATTCTTTCACTTTGAACCTTCAGGCAGACCAGAGGAGGAATTTAACAACTCTCTTATTGCCACTAACCTCATCACTGCTGGAAATCGAGGGGATATAAATCTCATCAACCTGAAGCCTGTGAAGTGGACTTGAAAATAAACTTGGGAAGATGCTGAATAACCAGGATGGGTGAAGTCTCATTAAGGAATGAACCTTTCTTGAAGGTTCACACAAAGTATATATAGACAGAGATCACAAGCCTATGTGCAGGTTCTTTGCTATTTTTTATCTCTATCTCTGTGTATACAGCAGTATACACCAAGCTAAGTTCCCAGGTGAAGTTCTTTATCTAAAGGCTTGCCCAAGTCAATATCCTTGTATCCAAATGATTATCTCAAGAACAGTCCTAAGGTACAGAGGATGGTCAATACTCAGAAATGTTCAGCACAGACCAAGGCTTAGGGGTCTTTACACTGCACTGTTCTCCTGACTAGCAGCAAAATACATCTCAAAATAACTTGAGTAAACTCTATTAAAACTTGACTATTACAATTGACAAAAGTATTATCAATAATCTCCTGGACATAACAATGCTTTATAAAAATTTAAGAACAATTGCCATTCCAAATACTCATAATCTCAAAACAACATGGAACAAAAAATTTTCAAAACAAAGATCCAGCTAAAAAAAAAGTCAAAATCACATAGAACTAGAATAAGGTACATTATCATCCTGGTCATTTGTTTGGAACTATCCTGAACATGCTTGCAAAAAATCTACTAAAGATAAGCTTACTTTCCTATAATTGTATTCAATTATGAAAAGCCATAATTGTGTTCATCCTAGCAATAATGTTGAACACTGAATATAAATTAATTATAGGAGGATAATGAGTAGTCACAGGAACATTTCTACCAAAACTCCACAGGAATAAGATGATTAATAAAAGTAAAAATTCATACTTTTGTAATGTTGTAAAGTTTCATCACAAAAACCCTGTGGGGCACATATTATTTATAGTGTCATTCCCATTTTACAGATAAGGAAATCAAGTCTGAGACCAAGTAGTAATTTGTCCAATGTTAAATAGCTAGAAAGGTTTGGATGCTGGATTCAAACTTGCCTGACTCCAAGATCAGATATCATTCTACTATATTGCAAAGCAGACAGCCTAAAACCACAGAAATTAAATATTCTTAAAAGCTAATTTCAAAAATCAGTAACACAATTTTATTTTTAATTTGCCTTTTTAGTTAACTATATTTAAAATCAGTAAAAATGTTTAGTGTTTTTTTATTTACCACTTTTTAAAATTAAAATTAAGCTTTTCTTTGGACTTAAGACATTTCTCTCTATAAATATACATAAGAAATTTGTTTATATAATATTTTTAGAAAGCCTATTGCATTTACAATCTTGTGAGATAAGTACTACAGATCTTATTATCCCTACTTTATAGATGAGAAAACTGAATATCTGACCAGGTTAAATGACTTGCTTTCTGATGATACATCTAGAAAGATCTAGAAGTAAAAATCAAATGTAGGTTTTACCCGACTCTATCTCAATACTCATCTCTCTAAATTGGGTTGCTATAAAATGCATCATTAAGAAAATTCTAAAAAGGACAATACTTGCCTGAAATATTATAAAATTGTAAAAGCTTGGGAATAAAGACAAATCCAAATAGATAATCACTTAAAAGAAGATCTAATTCAAAATCATTATAATAATCCTTATGCCAAACCAGTGTTACCAAAATACAAATTTGTAGTCTGAAAGTTAGATAATAAGAAACATTGATATTTTATGGGCTATGAATGACAAGAAGTCTCTATTCTTTTCCAGTCATGCTTTAACCTCTGGGTTTTTTTCATTTCATTCTTCCTTGTAATTTTTTTCACCAATCCCTCGTTTTCCACTTTCCATCCACCTTGAGCTTTGATATCCATTAGTTTTGGGGTGACATTAATTCCTCAAAGGTCATTGTTCCATGACTAAAAGTCATAAGGTACAGTTGGAAGATACTGGTATTTTGAAGGATGGAATAGTATTTTAAAGAAAAATCTTGGAGTTATTAAATTCTTCTGTTTCCTAAATGTTTATTCTGTTCTTCCTATGACTATACATGATGTAAGAATGCCAAGACAAATAGAAAGTAAATTTCAAATCTTGTTTGCTGATGGAGTGGAAATAGAGAGGGAGATTTTACCAAATCTTTCATAGGTCATGAAAGGAATAGGTGAGACAAACAAGAGTATTGGGAACAGAGACTATTCCTCCTGCCTGATAGGCAAAAAGAGAAGGAGGTCAGTGAAGCGGGAGTTTCTGATCAACAAAAAGATGTATTTGTCCATGGATATAACTTAGCCCAGTATGCAAAGAAAATGCTGTAATTCAGTACTTCATTGGTATATTCTAAAGAGGAATAAACCAACTTTATACTGCCTATTTTAAAAGCATCATATTCATTAAATTAAAAATCTATTAAAAGAGAGTTTGTCAAAATCACAACAGCTCACACTGTGATTGTTGCAGCCCTCTCCCTGTAGAGAGTTCGCACAGTTATAACTGCTATATAATTAATATTTTCTAAATAAAATGTAGTGCAGGAACTCTCCTCTGGGATGCCATAAAAGCATGAAAAGGGAGTGAAGAAAGGAGAAAGAAGGGAGACTCAATTAGCTACTCTCATTCCTTCCCTGGGTAGGAGAAATATCACTTTGTGGGGTTCCCTCCTCCCCCTCACTTCCTCCTACTGGTTGGCTCTGTGCCCTTCTCAGCCCCAGGGCCAAGACTTGAGTGTATCCAGGGGCACAGTCAAAGCCTGGAAAGGCAAACTGTCCTTCAGAACAAAGATTGCCTGCCAGGCAACTTTCCCCTTCCTACCCTCCTTTAGTGCATTTGGACTCCACAAAACTGCTTATTGCAAACTGAGACCATGGAGAGGGCCACCAGTGACCTTGGTGTAGCAAGAAACACTAAAAGCCAAGCCTCCCAGCTTCGTGCCCCTAGAGTTATGAATCTTGGTACTTCTTGGAATCAGGTTCCTTTTCCTCCAAAAGACAGAAGCAAGAGGACAGCACCAGGTTATACAAACCATCTAAGCACAAAACTGCTGGCTAAATTGGGCTATCAGACCACTCAATAGAAGACCAACAACCTGAATGAACCACGTTTCTTCTCTGTGGGAATGGGTTTCCATGCATGTCAAAAATGAATCACCACCATGGGAATACAAGAGACTCCTCAGTGGGAAAATATATATGTATTTTATATGAGGAATAGAAATTATTGCCCCCATTTTTCTAGATACTTTCAACTGCTGTTAGGTAGACCTTAATCCATTTTCTTTGTAGACTATAACTTATTATTTTAAGACCTTTCAGAAAGAGACTTTCATATGAACTTTTACAAAATATGAAAAATTAGTTTTTCAATCAATCAGGGTCAGACGTTAGAATATCAATATGTAGCAGAAAAAATAAGAACATTAAAAGAAGAAGGCATATGCACAGTTAGTTCTCGATTAATAGTGATCCAACTCTCAATTCAACAAATATTTCTAATCATAGTTAGCATGTATAGAACATTTACTGTGTGCCAGGCTAAACATTTTACAGATACTGTCTGATATGATTCTCATAACACTTTGGAGGTAGGTGCTGTGAGTATCATTGAAGGTAGCACTCTATCCTCCCATACCACCCAGAGCACTATGTTGGGCACTGAGAGAGATGCCATCTTTAAATAAAATATAATGAAGCTATGATATGACATATCCACAAATAATTCTATTTGGAGATATTACATATGTACAAAATCATACATGAAAAGTATAATAGAAAGGTCTAAACTAAATGCTATGTGAGGCTGGAAAAGAAAGATCATTGAAGGATTAAGGAAAGTCTTCCCTGAGGAAGGAACATTTGAGTTGTACTTTCTTCAAGGTATAAGAATTAAACAGGACAGCAAGGTGGTTGTTCAGTGGGTAGAATACCAGGCCTATAGTGAGAAGACCTGAGTTCAAATATGGTCTTAGACCTTTAATATCTGTTAGACCCTGGGCAAGTCATGAGCCCTGTTTGCCTCATTTTCAGATCTGGAGAAAGAAATGGCAAACTACTGTAGTATCTTTGTTAAAAATACTTCAAATGAGGTTCTGAAAAGTAAGAAAAACTGACCAACAAAAAAGAATTAGTGTGCAGTATTAGGATATTTCAGACATCTGGAATAGCACAAACATAAGCATAAAGATAGAAAAATGGCTTTTTGTATTGAGACAGGTGAAATTACAAAGAAAATAATAGTGTGGAAAAAACCAAAAAGTAGGTTTTTGTATGTTTTTGGATTGTGGACGATATTGCAATTGGGAGTGCTGATTAGAGCAGTTAGCTCTGATTAGAGCATTACAACACTGTTTAGAGGACATAGAATTCAAATTCTTCCTTAGTTACACTTATTAGCCAATGGGACACTAAGTCATTAAGCCTCAATTTTCTCATTTGTAAAGTGAGCATAATAATAATAGCATGCTTGTTGTGAGAATCAACACACCTAGGGATAATACCATATTTGTAGGGAAGCTTCATACAAGGTGTCTTGTATGCAACAAAAATCTTGCTGCAATTTTAAGTTACTGAAACTTAAAGATGTAAATTGTAAAAGATTATGTGAGAATCAACTGTGATGAATTTGGCTCTTTTCAACAATGAGGAGATTCGAGGTAATTCTAAGAGACTTATAATGGAAAGCGCCACCCATATTCAGAGAGAAAACTATGGAGACTGAATATGGATCAAAGTATAATATTGTCACTTTTTTGTTGTTTGTTTCATTGGTTTTTTCCTTTCTCATGTTTTTTTCTTTTTCATTTTGATTTGATTTTTCTTGTGAAGCATGACAAATATGGAAATATGTTTAGAAGAATTGTACATGTTTAACCTATATTGGATTGTTTGCTGTCCAGGGAAGGGGTGAGGGGAGAGGGAGAAAAAATTGAAACACAAGGTTTTGTGAAGATGAATGTTAAAAACTATCTTTGCATATATTTGGAAAAATAAAATAATATTAAAGAAAAAAAGATATGAGCTATTAATACCTAAAACTGCACCATGACTTGGGAACGCTGCATTAGTAAAATGCTTTTTCAACTGTAAGGTGCTATACAATTAAGTTACTATTATTGAATGGCCTTTATATACAGGATTTTTTATTTAGGAGGCAATAAGGAACCATTGCCAGATTTTGAGCAGAATTATGATATGACCCATTTTCTGCATAAAGAAGATATCTGGTCATCTTGTAAAACTTGAGTTGGATGGAAGAAAATAGAAATGGTAGAACCAGAAGAATTGTAATAGAAAATGAAGGCTTTGGGCAGCAGCATGGCAGTGGATAGAGTTCCAATTTTGAAGTCAGGAGGACCTCAGTTCAAATCTGACCCCAGACACTTAACACTTACTAGCTGTGTGTCCCTGGGCACTTAACTCCAATTGCCCCTAAAAAAAAAAAAAAAGAAAGAAAGGAAAGAAGGAAAAAAGAAACAAAGAAAGAAGGAAAGCAAACAAGCAAGCAAGAAATAGAAAATGATCTAGAAAAGCTCAGAGCTTAATCAGAAAAATGGAGTAATTAACTTTGATTAATTGACAACATCCTGTTAATCAAGTTCTTCCTCAAAAATCTCATCCCTGAACAAGATAATCTCAGGGTAAACAGGGAACTTACAATAAATAAAACAAGTGTGTCTCAGGAGCACCCAATGCAAAAAACAGAGTTGACAGACCCAAAGTTTGCCATAGCCCTTGGCCATGTTCACTAAAATAAAAATGACAAAAGATTTAGGATCTGCCTGTAAGCAAGAAAGTACCAAAGGATTTTTGCAGTGATCTACAACAGTGTTGGCCAGTTACTAATGACAGCTCCATATCAATTAACCAATTAATTATCTGCTATGAGCCAGTTGTTTTGCTAAGTTCTAGGGATACTAAAGGGACACAAGACAGGAAGGAATGGGAAGGATAACATCTCTAATCTTTAGGGTATCAGGAAGAATGAAATCTTTGGGAAAAAATGGAAGAAAGGCTTCACAGGATTTTTTAAAAGCTAAAAGAGGATCCAAAGAGACAGAGATAAATCCAAACAAATGCAGAGTTTGATGGGTTAAAGAATGTGATGCAGAGAAAAAACATGTGGAAGAAGTTGGACCTCTGAATATCTACAGCCCAGTATTAGGATGAGATTGCTTTAATGGACAGAAGAACTGTATCATACATGGAGGGACCATATTCTCAAAAAATGAGAATATGGATTCATAGTGTTTACCAAAGATAGATCTGTGAAGAATAAAAATACAAAAAAAAAAAAATAGTTCTTTAAACAATTCCCATCCTCAAGGAACTTACATTCTGCACACACACAAATAAGAACATAAAAGGCAATTTGATGTGGGATAAAGTGATAATAACTAGGGAGATCTGGAAAAGTAACTTGTAGGAGGTAACCCTTGAGCTGATATGTGAGGCTGGGCGTTGAGAAAAACTATGGATTTCTTTTTTTGCATTTTCTTTTTTTTCCCCCAAATTTCTTTTATTTGAAGAAACAGAATAAGCAAAAAGAAAAACAAAAAAGCAATACAAAACAAAATGAAACAAAACAAAACAAAATATTATCAAATGCCCAGCAGAACACTAGAGAGGATTCAAAATATATAACAACAAATACAATTTAAGAGTGTGTGTGTGTATATATATATATATATATATATATATATATATGTATATTGTTCTTTTGTTCTCTGCTGCATACCTTTTTTACTTTGCTCTTTTTTCCTCCTTTCATTCCCAGCCTACCACCCTAAGCAGGCTATAGTTAAGAAAGGATATATTTATATATATATGTATGTAGATATAGTCTGTAATGCTGGAGAAACTGAGGCAAGATAGAGATTAGAGAGTTTTTAATATTTTATTTGAAAGAGAGAGATTGTGATGGGGGTATATAAATATGGAATAGGAGGTAGCAAACCAAGTATGGAGAATTTTAAATGTCAGGCTAAATTTACATTTATCAAAAACAAAAGAAAGAACCCAATAAGAATCACTGAAAATTCAATCATCTATAGAATTTAAAATCAACAGCATTAATACCAAAGTATAGTAGGAAATTTAAGCTCAGTATGAGCTAGAAGTGTTTTTTGAAACCATACTGAGGAAGAGGAGAAGATTAATAAAATCTTGGTATGGTGAGAAAAAAGGCTGCTGCTTAGATTTTCAGGGAATTACATAACTGAAATTAGTGGGACGATAAAACTACTCAACATTTTTATTCTTCTGAATTTAGGTTTGGAAAGACAAAACAAAAATAGTTAGCAAGGAGTGAAAACCCAGGATAAATGAGAAAATGATGCAAGCCCCTTCTTTAGGAATTGCCTTTGATGAGATTTTTTTTGGCTTGGTTTTGTTTTGTTTTTTTCAAGTACAGGTGAACTACTTTTAGGGTAATCAGATACTCAACAGTCATTTAACTCCCTGACCACCAGGAACCCTAATCTCATCATTTGGTTCCCCGACCAGGAACCCCCAAAACTAGATCTCGTCATTTGGTTCTCTTACTGAATGGAACCCCCAAAACTAGACCTCATCATTTGGTGACTGAACAGAACCCCAAAAATCTGGACAAAGTAAAAAAAGCCTTTCTTGCTGTCGCCTTTTCTCTAGCTAGAATTCCCTTATGGGGATTCCTGTGGTCTCTGTCTCTCTCTCTAGATTTGTCTACTCTATAACTAGGACACAAACTTTGAGTCATCAGTCTCTGACAATTCTCCCTTGCTCAGGGAGCATTTTGTTGCTTCCCTTCTCTAGAGAAGGACGAGGAGCTGTAGAATTAGGGACACGGTCTAGGGTCAGATGAGGAGCTATTGAATCAAGAACACTAAAGCTTTTTTTCCTAGGAAATCAAGGGATTCAGTCTTTCTGGTAAAGGCTGACTTCCCATTTGGTGGCTGTCCACGAATTGTTTTCGGGCTGAGATAAGCTCATCACCCCACTCTTTCTATGGTGGTGGGGGTGGGGACAGCTTAAACTCCCTGAGGCATGGTTGAATTGTCTGGGGCACCACGCTCAAGCAAAGTTTTTGCCTCAGGATGCTCATGGCACAAAACTCCTGTGAACTGACAAAAATTAAAGTTTTTGTCATATCTTTCTCTCTCTTAGAGATGCCTATAGAAAACGAAAAAGCTATAGAATTGGGAAAGCTTGGGGCTTGGGGCCTGTGCCTCTCTCATCTTTAGGCTGTCTCATTCAACTTGAGAAAAAAACCTCAAAATTTGAAAGCTTAAGATCCTGATTAGATTAGCTGAAAGGGAATCAAGTCTCCCTCCACCCACAAGCATCTCAATATACTCCTGAAGTGCCTTCTTTTTTTTCTCTCAAACCCTAGGATTGATCTCTGTCCTCGAGCAGAAACAGCTGGTTGAGACATTGCCAGTGGAAGTGCTTTTTCTGAAACTGAACCCCTCCCAGCCTAAGGAGAAACTTGGCTACTCTGGGGACCCACCCTCCAACTTTTTCAGGGATCCAAAGCCAATATACCAAGAAAACTGGAGGAGCCAATTGTGACCCCTCAAGTTTCTCCCACTCTGCTGTTACAAACAGCTGTAGTTTTTAAAACTCATCTGAACTAAAACCTGAGATCCCCCAGCTCTTTTCTTCTCTCAGGGCAACTCCTGTCTCCTGTAAAAGACACTCAGAGCAGAGGTGCCTTTTTAATGCAAATCCCTCCCAGACTTAGGCTGGGAACCCCAGAGGTTCATGCTGTAGGTATCATGGAGTCCTGAGTTCGAGCAGAAGGAGCACTGGAGAAACTGCCTTTCCAACATGACAGTGGATGGTACAGGGGTCCAGCTGCCCCACCAACATCCTACTCTCTGGTAGGAATCTGGGGTATGGTCAAGTTCCCCCTTGCTTCACCGGGACAGCCCGAACACCTGGCAACAGGTAAGATGGCCTCTTCACTCTGGCTCTGGCACTCTGGTCTCTCCCACTCCTCCCCCAAAAGAGTGGGAGGATAGCAGGGGGAGAGAGTTCAGGACCTCAGCTTGCTGATTTTATGGTAAGACCCAACTCTTTCTCAGAGTTTCAAAGGATTTTTTTTTTTTTTAAGCATAAACCTTTAGACAGACCGTTAAGAAATCTGGCCAAGCTTAACTGCATTCTTAGACAGGAGGGCTGAGCCCATCCTCCACACCCTGCATCACAACAAAGAGCAGGGCTACTTTTAATAGAAAAGTCCTCTTAATTGAAGAAGTCTCAAAATTAACCCTGGGTGGGATAGCCATTAACCCCCGGAGTTCAGAACATTTTTTAAAAGCCAAAGGACATCAGTGGCTTAGCAGGAAACCTAATAGACAATGTATAAATGTATAAAGTTTGAGCACCATTAACATTGAGAGAGCTGCCTCCACAATTTGCCTCCATCCTCCCTTTGCACTTATTTCATATTTTCTCCCACTTCAAACACTATGTTCCAGCCAAACTTTAATATTCTTTGTTACCCCATTTAGACTTACTATTTATTACTTCTGCACATTTGTTCCTGTGACTCCTCATGCCTAAAATGCACTTCCACTTCATTTCTGTCTGCTAAAATCCTTTTCTTCTTTCAAGGCTCAGCTCAGCCTGACACCTCTTCCCACACCCAGATAAAAGACATCTCTCTTTCCTTTTTCTAAAACATTTTTCCTGCCTCTCTCCTTTTTCACTATTACAATCTAATATGCATTATTCCATTGTTTGTATGCCTCATTACCACCCCATCTCTGTGGTAGACTATAAACTCCATGAAGTGAGGACTATGATTATTCATCTATTTATTCTACACCATGACTGAGGAAGGACAAAACTTAACTAAGACAATGAAAGGTATGGGCAATAAATAAATAACAATTATTATTATATAGCACCTACTATGAGCCAAGCATTTTATGAAGATCGTCTCATTTGATCTTCACAACATGTTGAATTAAGTACTTTTATTATCTTTTATAATTGAGAAAACTTAAGCAATCAGGGACTTGTCAGTATCTGAGTCCACATACTAACTTGGGGTTTCCTGTATAGAACCAGTATTCCATCCATTATTCCACCTCACTACCCCAGCTCTACCCTGCATAGATGAAAAAAGAAGGGGTAAAGAAGTTCCAACTGGGACAATTTAGAAGGAAGATAAGGAAAAGGAGGAAGAATTTAAACCGAGTTAAGAATAGACAAGATTGTCACAGGTAAAAAACAGAGGTAGGGCATATTAACTGCCATTAGGATGAGCAAAGGCAAAGAAATAACAAAGTATAAAACACAATCTAGAGAAACTGAGTCAAATTCATTACAATCAATTCTTACAGACCGAGAATTGGGACTGAAATGAAAAGACTGAAGAATAATTGTCCACACCAAATATATCTTGTTTGCTATCTAAATGTTTAAGGTTAGGGCTACATGGTGAATGAATTAAATATAAGGGATGAAGCCAAATGGGATGCCCCTTGGTTTCCTTCATCTGTATCTCATGAACTGAAGTAGCCAAAAGAGAAATAAAAAGTAAATTTAAACATAGAAAATCTTTATTGTATGAGGAGTTAGTTATCCAGTGTAAGAACTATCTTGTGCAGATTCATCTCTTTTTTTCTCTTTCTGCTCTCTACTTATAAATATTTCAATATCTATTACCTAGGTATGAGCTAGGAAAAGCAAAGAAAAAAGAAATTTAAATCAGCAAGTCTTCCATTTAATGCTGTGGTTCTGGTAAACAGCTTACTAAGGGAGAAAGTTAGATACTATGAACTAAATTGAAGTTTGGGGATTATATGTAAATCCCATTTGCATGAATAATAAGAAGTTGGCTACAAGGTAATGAAAATGCCAAAGTAAAAATTCTGAGAATGGAACATAATAATATTAACCCTATATGAAACAGAGCTTTAGGATATCTTTACATCTCTGTTGTTCTTTTGATTCTATCCCCATTTTTCTATCCCCACCCAAGAAGTATCCATGCAAAAATGCTCTTGGGAATTTAAAGAGAATCCTGTTTGCTAAAGATAAGACATTATAATCAAGAAATGCAAAATTTCTTCTATATTGAAGCAGCTGAGTACATATGTCTGATTGATTCAGTATGAGGATGAATCACATGATGAAAAATAATTCAAGCCAGTCTTAACAGATACAATTTATTTATTTTTCAAGTAAAACACTTCTGAGCAAAAAAAAAAAAAAAAAAAAAAAAAAAAAAAAAAAAAAAAAATGAGTAAAAAGAAGAAAGTTGTTAACAGATATGAAAAATGCATAGGATATATTTTAATTTGGAAGGTTGAGCTGTGCTTACTTTAAAAAGTTCTGGTGGAAGACAGTAGAATAAATTTAAAGATGAAATGAGAGACAGCGCAGAGGCTTTGATTCAGAAAGGAGATTGGAAGGGAAGGACGCTTTGACAAGGTACAAAAGTTTTAGTATCCATTCTAGTCTTTGTGAAATCTCTGCCTACAAGGAAGATCCTTCTGCACCCCACCTAGAGAGTTGCTACAGCATGAAGTAACTGATAATACTTAGATTAAAGGATTTTCTTTATGTAAAGATCAAATATTATTTTCTGTACTTTCTACCATCTTTCTTCTGGAATCATGCTGAAGAAGTCAAATTGTTCTTAGATATGACCACTCTTCAAAGAGCCAAAGAAAGCAATCATGTTCACCCAGATTTTCTGATCTCTGTGCTAAAAATTGAGAGTTCTACCAACTAATACTCATTCGGTATGGTTCTTGTCTACTGGAAACATTGAGAGACTTGACCATTGTCAAATGGCTCTATTTCATCTGACCAGTGACCTTCCTGAATATATAGCCTCCAGAAGTGGGCACAATACTGTATTTATGTCCTAACAAGGGCAGAGGACTATTATCTACCATGTTCCAGATACTATAGATCCATTATTCAAGAAATATTTCTTTTTGGTTCAGTGAATTGAACTCATGAGAAGCAATTAAGCATCCTCTTATGTTTTACATTAGATTTCACCTCCTTGTAAACCTTTCCTTTTGGACTCAAAAATCAATCTTCTTGTCTGAAAAACAAACTTGAGATCAAAAACCTGTACAAAAATTAAGGTCATGCCATATGAGAATCTTTTGAAGATTTGAAGAAAAAAAGTCTTTGGAGGGCATGATATTAATAACAATTGGCCTTTACATAGCATTTTAAGGTCTTGGAACCTTATAGATTCCTTTTCAAACCTCAT
This sequence comes from Sarcophilus harrisii, assembly GCF_902635505.1. Taxonomy (NCBI): domain Eukaryota; kingdom Metazoa; phylum Chordata; class Mammalia; order Dasyuromorphia; family Dasyuridae; genus Sarcophilus; species Sarcophilus harrisii. Next base: position 478,465,331 of record NC_045426.1, read on the forward strand.
GACAACCTTATATGGAAAGTATTACAAATATAATTATCCTCATTTTATAGATGAGGAAACTGAATTCTTGAAAAGTTTGGGTTTGTCAGTAGCTACATAGTTAATAAGCAACAGAGACAATATTTAAATCTTCAATATTTAACTTCAGGTCTAACATTCTAGCTACTTTGTAATGATGTCTCCCCATGACAGTTGCTTTCAAGAATTTAAATGGATGTTATATGAAAAAGGATTCAATTTTTTTCTACTTGGCTATGCAAGGAAGTAATGAAAAGTAATGGAAATGATAGATAAGCAAATTTAGACTTGATCAAGGGGGAAATGTTTTATATATATACATTTATACATGTGTGTGCATGTATACACACATACATATACTTAGAGCTATACAAATATTAAATCAACTATCTTAGATGGTAATGAGTTATTTCCCATGCAAAGTCTTCAAGTAAATTCTAGATAATGCTTCTTCAGGTATGGGCTAGAAAACACCATTTCAATGTGCTATTATTACACATGTGTAATTCAATAAATATTTGTTCAATGTGCATTATGTGCAATTGCTTGAGAAAAAAAGAGAGAAGGAGGGGAGATGGAAGCAGAGAAAGAGGGAAGGAAGAGGAGGAGGAAGGGAAGGGGGGAGAGAGAGGAGAAGGAAGAAGGGAAGGAGAAGGGGGAGGGAGAGAGTGGGAATGGATGAGAATTTATTCAATACTTATTATGTGCAGGAACTGAACATAAGGTTTCCATAGGAGGGAGAGAGAAATGAAAACATAGCCTGATGAAGAGATTCAGTTCTCAGAGACCTCAAAATCTAGTGAAATGCATTTCTGTATCCAGTTATGTGTGGATGTGTATTTTTCCCTCCTTTAACCAGCTCAAATGTGAACAAAGTTCAAATGTTACCTAGTCCCTACCACTGCTTCCTCCTTTCTTGTACAAAGTTTTACTTCCCTTCACCTCCAGCTCCCAGTATATTTCTCTTTTCCTCCTTTTCAATCTTTTTTTAACATCAAAACATTACAGCACTACATCCAGACCTTCTGGCTTAGAAATATTTATTGTCTTCCCACATTAGAATGTAAGTTTATTCTTGTTTAGTCCTTTATGATTATTAGTCCTATATGATTATAATGTTTCCCTTTTTATATTTCTCTTAACTCCTATGTTTTTATTTCAGAGTATCTATACAGTTCAGATCCTTTCATTGGGAATACTTAGAAGCATTATTATTATATCTATAACTTGATAGCTTTGCACTCCTAGCATGGGGGTTTTTTAGCTCATATTTTTATCTTATTTACAAAGTTTCTCTCTGTTAGCTGTAATCTGAGTTGGGGACTTCCAGAAATAATAGTAGAGCCAAGATATAGATTTAAATCCTATCTCAGATATTTACTAGCTGACCTGGCCAAATTATCTCAATTTCTGGGCCCTGTTTTCTCACTCCTAAAATGAAAGCTTTGCCCTTAAATGAGCTCTAAGATCCCTTTCATCTGTAATTGCTCTGTGGCTCCAATTCAGCTGGCAGATTTGCTTGGAAATCACTCTCATGCAGAAACTTTCTTTTGTACATGTCAGAATCCCTGATCTGGAAGTGGCCTAAGAGCTATTTTATCCAATCATACCTGAGTAAATAGTCCCTCTACAACATCCCTGACAAGTGATCAATACAGGCCTTTTCTGAAGGACCCCTCCCCCCGCCCCAGAAGCCTGCTCTTTCCTAGGGCAGAGGGTCATACTTTGTAATACCACAATTTTTGTGATTATTTATAATTGTTTATAATTTATGATTTCAGCCCCAATTTCAAATAGTCTATCCCCATGTCCCTATAAACCAAATAGGAGGCTTTGTCATTAAGTCATCAGTTTCTCCAAGACAGGAATTGCTTTTTGCCTTTCTTTGTATACCCAGAACTTACCCCAGTGCCTGCCACAAAGCAGACTTTAAATAAATGCTTTTTGACTGATAATACTATCATTTCAAGTTTCAGTAGAGTAGCATTTTAAGGATAATTCTGATTTACAGAAAAAGGGTAACAAGTGCCATTGATTGTGTTGATATTTGTAATTCTCTATGCCCAAAGCTGATTTCAAAATAGACTTTATAGTTTTTTATTGTGGGAGAACTGGTCATTCTCATAGGTGGCAAATGACCTAGTCTTTTACAGGGCAGACTAAGAGCACTTGGCTGGGGTGTAGCCTTTAAAATCAGCTATATTCACTCATTAAATTTCACAAAATTTAAATAGAACAACCACTGGGTGGCAGCATCGATTTGGAAAGTGCAAGTCAGACATATGTGAAGGGCTATGGCAGTTGATTCATCTGTTTTACAACATTGTGACACTTCTTTCAATTTAATGTCTTTTGAGAGATAAAATTCATGTAACTCCTTCTACTATTAGAAAATGTCATATATGACTGAGAAAATAAACTTCTCCCCCCAAATTAAGACACTTTGCAGATCAGTTTTCCCTTCTGGCTGAATTTTTAAATTGCTCTTTTTTTTCCTATTTAAAAAAATGTCACTACTTGACATCTCATTCTATTCTATAAATGTAATATGAACTTTAAATATTACTCTGTTCAGCTTTGATCGGTAGTCACAGAGGAGTGTTTTCTTTCAAGATTCTTAGTTGCCTTTATTTTAAAACCAGAAATCTGACAGTTTCTACATTTCTGTTTTCCTTATCTTAGAAATTGTGAATAAAAATGCAATACCATATCTCATGTTATATATATTTTATAATAGAGGAACAGTATGGCATGATAAATTGAGGGAAAACTTGGAAGCCTGAAAAACATGGGTTCAAATTACATCTCTAAAACAACTGGGCAAGTCACTTAACTTTTCAGTGTTCTAGACAAGTGGTATCAAACTCAAATACAAAAGAAGACCACTAATCTACACAGAATGACTTTTCCAGGCTACATATGACTTATATGACATTATTTATGTTTTATTGTGTTTTTATTTATTTTGTTGAATATTTTCCAATTACAGATTCATCTGGTACTGGCTGCATATCTGGTTACAGGCTGCATGGCTGACCCCTCTGACCTACACAATTCTCTAAAAGGTGCTGGCCTGAATTGCTAGGAATTCCTTAACTAAGAAATCCCATATCTCAGTAAAATAATAGCTCCAATTCCTATCCTTGTATTTTGTAATAGGAGAGATCATTACATAATGTTAAAATCACAGGGTCTGAGCTATAGTTCTGTTTATAACTTTATGGTCTTGGAAAGTTATTTAACCTTCTTTTGTTTTAACTTCTGTTACTTCCCAATAGTCTCCCTTTAGTTTTATTTTATAAATATATGGAAACAGTAATCATTCCCCAACTCACAGTTTTACTATTTTCTACTAACTCCTCTTCCTCTTCTATCTCAGTGAAAGGTTGGCTTGATCATTGTCTTCACCACAACTTCTTCCCTCATACATATTGATGCTCCCTCAAATCCATTAACTTCACAATTCTTCCATATCACTCCACTTCTGCTACATATAGACGGTCATTCCTTCAATATCTCCTTGCCATCCACTGATATGTTCCACTTATATGTTCATGAACTTCAAAATTCCTTTTTGTGATATTTTAATTTATTTATAATTTATGATTGATTTTGTTTATGATTATTTATTTTGTGATGTTTTATCATTCTATTATTCCTCATTCCTTACATACTGTTCTTCATTCTTTTCATGACCTCCATTTCCTTCACCCCCTCAGTTCTTTCTCAGGCTATACATTGGCTACATTCTCCCCTTCCCATACTAAGTTCTTGGTGAATCTGTCCAATGCTACTATCCTTCACTCTAAAATCAGTTGCCCTTGTTCTACCATGTCTTATCCTAAGACAAACAGAGGCTGCCCTGGATTATTCCCACCATGTACCTCTTTTCCTCGTGATTCATATACTGCTCAAGAAAGTCATGAAACATTGCCAATAGGATCCATTACAAATTTATGCTATATACTCTCACAGGGCCCTCACAATTCCAAGGCAATCCTTTATTGTCCCCCTCCACTGATTGACTCTCCCATTTACCACAATGGTTATTCTAACCCATTCCATACTCATGTCTCTTACTATTCCCCCACCTACCAAGAGTTTTACCTAGTACGTTGCAAAAAAAAAAAAAAAAAAAATGAGGACATTCATAAGGAGTTGATTCTTCTGTCACATCTTCCTCAAGCCATATCATCCAGACACCTTTTTCCATTATCTCCTCCATTCCTGTCTCTGACAAAAAGTTGGTGGCTTGTCTCCTGATCAAACAAAACTCCTCTTCATGTACCTTTGATCCCATATTTGCACAATGTGTGTATATATATTATACTGAAAGTATACGTCCATAAGGAGATCCAGTCATAAAATCCTGAGCTAGTCTCACATCACCAACTGCTGTTGAGATAGCTTTTTTTTTTTTGGGGGGGGGGGAGTGGGTGGGCAAGGTATAAGGTGAGGTTTTTGGGAAGAGGTGGGAGAGTAGTAAGAGACTTGAGAAGTAAGGAATGGTTTGGAATACACTGAGATCCTGTTCAATCTCAAACTCGGTATAAAAGCAGAATCCACCAACTTTCCCCCAAATCCCTCCCCTCTTCTCAGTTTTTCTGACCTGTCAAAGACACCAACATTCTCCCATCACAGAGGCATGCATGTGTCAATCTCAACTCGTATTCATGTCATATAACTAATCTATTGTGAAATTTTGATATGTTTACCTTTAACCATAGGCTCCTACTCTCTACTACAAAGCACCTCCCTTAATAGAGTCCTTCATAACTTCATACTTTGATTATCAAAATAGTTTTTTGTAGATCTCTTTGTTTCAAATTTCTCCTTATTCTTATGCAATCTCCATTTAGCTATCACAGTGATTTTCCTAAAGTGTAGGTCATCTACCTATTCAAAAAACAACAGCACTTACCTATTACCCCCAGGGTCCAATATAATATCCTTTATAATTTCTACATTATATTCAGCATATAATATATACAGCATATAAGTCAAGCTCCCTCATAGCTTTCTAGTCTTTACTTCTATTCCCCTTTAAACATGTTTAGAGCTATCCACACTGACCTACTTACCATTCCTCTGACACAAAACTCCATCTCCAAATTGTCTTTTTATTGAAAGATCCTATCCCTCAATTCCATCTTTTAGTTGCCCTGGCTTCCTTTTAAGATACAGCTCAAATTCCACCTTCCAGAGAAAGTGTTTTCCAATTGTTTTCCTCTATCCATCCCATATACATACCTTTAGTGCCTTCCCTCTGAAATTACTTTCCATCTTCTGTCTCTCTTTCTGTCTCTGTTTATCTCTGTCTCTCTGTGTTTGTCTGTCTCTGTTTCTCTGTCTGCGCCCCCCCCGCCTGTCTCAGTCTCTCTCTCTCTGTGTCTCTCTCTGTCTGTCTCTCATTTTTTTATCTCCATGTAGTCTCTTCCAATAAAATATGAGGTCCTAGAAGGCAGAAATAGTGTTTTTGTCTTTTTTTGTATCCCCAGAACTTACCACATTGCCTTAGTTCATAGTGACCACTTTAAAATGTTTGGTGACAATCTGGAACTATGCTCAAAAAGCTATTAAAATGTACATACTCTTTGACCCAGCACTGTTTCTATTGGGATTATATCTCAAAGAGATCTTAAAAAGTGAAAGGGACCCACATATGCAAAAATGTATGTGGCAGCCCTTTTTGTAGTGGCTAGAAACTGGAACTTGAATGGATGCCCATCAATTGGAGAATGGCTGAATAAATTATCATATATGAATGTTATAGAATATTATTTTTCTGTAAGAAACGACCAGCAGGATGTCAGAGAAGCCTGGAGAGAGTTACATGGACTGATGTTAAGTGAAATGAGCAGAACCAGGAGATCATTATACACAGCAATAGCAAGATTATATGATAATCAATTCTGATGGACATGGCTCTTTTCAACAATGAGATGATTCAAACCAGTTTCAATTATTCATTGATGAATAGATCCATCTACACCCAAAGAAAGGACCATGGGAGCTGAGTGTGGACCCCAACATAGCATTTTCACTCTTTCTATTGTTTTTTGTTTACATTTTGTTTTCTTTCCCAGTTTTTTTCCTTCTTGATCCAATTTTTCTTGTGCAGCAAGATAACTATATAAACATGTGTAAATATATTGGATTTAACATATATTTTAACATATTTGGCATGTATTGAACTATCTCCCATTTGGAATAGAAGACTTTGCAAGGGTCAATGTTGAAAAATTACCCATGTATATGTTTTAGAAACAAAACACTTTAATTAAAAAAATAAAATAAAATGCTTACTGACTAACTCAATAACTGATTGACAATAGGGACAACCCATTTCAAATTCCCTTTCCATTTCTGCAACATGTTCTCTGGAGTTAGAAACTTACCTATAGCTTTGTTCATAAAATCTCTTCTGTGTCTAGACAAGGATTATTACTGCCTGGGATGGCTACACATATGACCCTTGGCTCTGATTCTTTCTCATGCTCCTTCATAGTCAGTATGTATGAATATATCAGGGCAGTGGCTAAAGTACTGTTATATGAGAGAGTGTAATAAGACCATGATAGAGCCCAGACAAAAGTACTATAAGAAAAAATGACGGGAATAAGCTTGTTCAGCTGTGGGGGTTACATAAGTCTTCACAGATGAAGTAAGAGGAAGAACTAGAAGAGTAAAGAGTCTTGGTCTTGGAATTAGAAAAATTTAGAATCAAAGCCTGCCTCAGACACTGGCAGTTGTTATGTGTCTCTGGTCAGTTCTTTAGAATCTTTGTGTGACTCTTCTTCAAAATGAAGATATTAGATTTGATGGCTTCCCAAGTCCCTTCCAGTTTTAAATTCCATGATGATGATTAGTAGAGTATTTGAGAGCACACACAGTTAATGGTTACCATGATAATGCCGGAGCCAGCTTGAACCAAGTCAGTTATTAAGTGTGCACTGTAAGCATTTACACCTCAGCAGGGGAAATGCTACAGATCATGCTTGATTTATTGTTTTTTTAATAGTCTAGATTTTAGAAAGTGATCAAGAAAATATTGATAATACAAATTACACTTAAGAGTGTGTCACGGGAACAATTCCCACACATGCCCAGAATTGGTTGTTAAACATAGCCAGCATCTTGCTGACTGTAACTCAAAACCAATATTCTGTCGACACAAAGTTAAGGGGAAAAAATGCTATGAATAACACCACTGTGCTTGTGCTAAGGTCATGGAGATATTCGATAAAATTCAGGGCAAACTAGAAGAATAGCCCTCTTCCCTTCACCCCAAATTGTCCAAACTTCTTTCTTGAACTAATAGAGTTACTCTGTGTTAATAACATTATGTTTCCTTTCCAGTGATTCTCATATAAGCTATACAAACCATGTTCCCCACAGAGGCAAGAAGTGCTAATCAAACACACAAACAGAAAATCTTGCCTATGGTAAAATACTATTGTTTTCCCAACATTTATGTGAACTTCCTTCTATTTACAGTGTTGGAGTTCATTTCAGTTGAGGGTATGTGACAATAGACTTTGGATATTCAGTTTTTCTTCTCACTTAATGGCACTGCAATTTTTATTCCAAGGAGGAAATGATTTATATTCAATTTGAGGAACCAACCCATTAACTAGATTTGGGCCAAAGATTTTTCCAAACAATAAAGACATACCACATTCCTCGTGAGCTCGCCAACGGCATTGTTCCAGCAGCTTCTCATTAAGCTAGATATAAAAGTTTCAGATGAAGAAGTAACTAATCTAGCCAGGGAGGCAGTCTGGTGTAATGGAAGGAGTGCTGAACTTGGATTCAGAAACCTGGAATGTGAATCCTAGCTCCCCATTTATTCACTGTATGACTATAAATTGTCTTTTGGTCTGTTTTCCCATCTATCAGATGGGGCTGATACTTAACAAGAGGCTTAAATTCAAATCCTGCCTCTTGACACTGAATGTGACCATCATCCTCTCCAAGTTCAGTTTCTTCATGTGTAAATTAGGAATAATAATTAATACTCATAGTACTTACCTCACAAGGTCATTGCAAAGTTCAAATAACATGATGCAGGGAGCAGCTATGTAGTATAGTAGATAGAGCACTGGCCTTGAAGTCAGAAAAATATGACTTCAAATCTGGTCAGACATTTTCTCGCTGTGTGACCCTAGGCAAGTCATTTAACCAAGTTTGCCTCAGTTCCTTCTTCTGTTAAAATTAGTTGGAAAGGGAAACTGCTAACCACTCCAGTATTTTTGCCAAGATAACTCCAAATGGGATTATGAACAATTAAAACAACTAAACAACAACAAAAGAGAGAGGTTTACAAACTATAAAGAACTATATCAATACCAATATATGAAACTGTTAAACAATGCAACCACAGGGGGATTTCTCTGCTGGTCATTACAAGTAAGATTCTTAACATAGTTCTCTTTAATCATCTGTTTAATCATCGAGAAGATGGTCACCTGCCAAGAGTCAGTGTGGCTTTATAAAGGTTTATGGAAGGAAGGGTTAACATGGTGTTTGCTGTCCAACAACTCCAGAAAAAATGTCAGGAGCAAAACAGAGGTTTGTGGACATTTGTCAATAAGGTCTTTGATACTGTCAGTCATGAAGGCCTGTAGAAGTTCATAGCAAAATTAAGTTTGTGGGAGAAGTTTATCAACATTGTATAATTATTAACATCTACCTTGTGATATTTTGTGAGAAAAATACCTTTTTCAAAGAAATGTTTTTATTTTTAAAAAATTATTTGTATTGATGTCTTTTTTAAGCAACACCTTCATTTCCATATTTATTTTTTTCTTCTCCTTTTAATTTTTTTCATTATAGCTTTTTATTTACAAGAAATATGCATGAATAATTTTTCGGCATTGACAATTGCGAAACCTTTTGTTCCAATTTTTCCCCTCCTCCCCCAGATGGCAGGTAGACTATTACATGTTAAATATGTTAAAGTATCCATATTTACTTCTTTCCCCATCAAATGATCCTTTGCTTTTTTTAAAAGGCAGTTTAGTAAAATTAAACAAACTATCAACCAATTCTGATAGTATTGAGTAACTCCCAAAATCTTAGTGAAGTTTTATTTTGCTATCTTTAAAAATTGTTGCCTCCTGACTTAAAATAGTAAAAACATTGTTTGTGTACATTTCTTAGACATTATATTTTTAGTTTGGGATGGTTTTTTTAAACTTTTATAAAAACAAATCAGGACATATTAACAAGTATTGGTTGGTTTATCCAATGATGTAATGAGGTCAAGAAACTTTAACCCCAAAGTGAGTTTTGCCATGTGGAAAAGTCATGAGGGGCAGGGAAGAGAACTCAGAGAAACCTGAGTTCAAATTCTAGATCAAAGTCTCCTCTGTTAAAAGAGAGATCTGACCCTGTGATCTTTAGAGTCCCTTTCAATTCTAACTCCTACAACTTCATGGATGGCATTTCCACCAGATAGACAAAGCCCTAATGTGAGCCCATGCTCTGTCCTATAATGTTCATATTTCCTGCAGAATAAAGAAAGCTCCACAATTCAGTTCCAAAGACCAAACATTCCACCTCACTCTGTTCTGCCTGAAAAATGTGGCTTTTATTGTGGTGAAAACTGATGCTACATTAAGTTATGACAAATAGTATTATTTTCTTCATCCCTCCCAATCTCCCATCCCCTCCATCATTTTTTCCCCCAAGCTGTTCATTATAAAAGAATGTTTACTGGTAAGATACCATTGAATAACATTTTCAGTGGACAATACTTCACAATTTAGCTGGCTCTAATGATAAATAGCAACACAACATAAGGATGCTTTTACAGCTGCCTTGTTCTCAAGGAATGGAATCGGCAGTGAACCTTGGCACTAAGGTGTACCATCCATCAGATCCCCTTACAAATACTGAATGGTAGGTACAGCGTTTATATTCTGCTTATGTACAATAAAATACCTAATGGACTGTTCCTAAATAGAAAAAGAGTATCAAGAGGCTGAGTTATGAAAATCTTTTTTGTTTTAAAGAAATTCAGAGAATCCATTCTCTCCTAAAAATGGGCATGGGGTGAAAGTTAAGTTCAATGTATGATACCTAGAAACTTTAAATAACTCACTATAAAGTCTTGGAAATAATATTATTGGCATGGGCAGAAGAGGTAATTTTGAGAGCAAAGTTTAAGAAAACAGGATCATAGAAGATCTTATCCTAGTACATCACTTCTGAGCTTTGGTATCACTCCCCAAATGCTCACTCACACTGATGTTCTAGATTCCCAGATGTTGACTATATCTCGTTTCAAGGTCCAAGAAATAACTTGAATGGTTTGGAATATCCACCAAATATTGTGTTTGCCCATACTGTTTACCCAGTTATCATCACCTCAATTATCAATTTAATAACCAATTAACATCAGTTAGATTTCATAAAAGCTGAGAAAATATAGCAAGATATAAGATAAACAAACAAATGAATAACGCCTCCACCAAAAAAAAAAAACAACAACAACCAATTGCCCAATAACAAACCAGAGTACATTCTTTCCTCCACACCTTGATTCCTGACAATGCCTCAAATTTAAAGTGGTGGCCACAAAATATTCTCCCATCAAGTTTATTTCCAGGTATAGTAAACTGAGGGACAAGCCCCTCCCTTGCTTGTAGGGGAGCCTCAACTGTGCTGGTCAGGACTATGCTGACTAATTAAACTTTCTGTTGCTTTGGCTATCGCAGACTGAGCTATGGATTCCTATCACTGGACTACATGGTTCTTTCAAGGAAGAAGGAGAGGGAAATTGAGTTTTTCCACTAGAATCTTTGATCCACAACCTCACTTTTGGCTCAGCAGCCAATTAAAAGGCTTTTATCTGAGATGGAATATTATAAGGCTGCTCCATTACAATTACTTATTTCTGGAAGCAGGATCTCCAAATATCCATATGAGATGTCATCAGAAAGAACAGATTGTGTATGCTCAAAGGACAAGGCCCCTGTTGGCCAGTTCCCTATTATACTAGAATATCTAGATCATCACCAAATGTGTATTTAAATGTTCTCTGCTAGGACTTCTGTATCTCCATGTTCAAGTTGTTTAAGAGTTCTTACTCAGTACTAAGAAAAATGACACTTGTTCATTCATTCAGAGATACTAGAATGGTTAGCCTTTTCCTTCTCTATTTTATTTTACAGATGAGGAAACTGACTCATAGTGGGTTAAGTGACTTGCCCAAAGTCACACAGCTAGTAAATGCCTGGGGTCAGCTTTGCACTCAGGAAGAGGAGTCTTCTAGACTTTCTGGTTGAGCTAAGTGGCCAGTTAAATAGCGTATTGGGTCTGAAGTCATCTGGCCTTAGATATTTCCTAGCTGTGTGACTCTGGGCAAATCACATAACCCTATGTGCCTCAGTTGCCTCATTTGCAAAATGAGAACAAGCCACTCCAGTGTTTTTGCCAAGAAAATCTTAAATTGGGTCACAAAAATGACACTGTACTCTCTTTTTCAGAGCCCCAGCTTGGAGCTAATGCTCTAAGACACCAGTTTGGAATTTAGGAATACTAATGGCATTCACTTGGAAAGTCAAGATTTCACTAGCTGTAAACTCTTTTTCAATTGTGTTCATCTATATTCCTCCCTCAGATCCACCCCAGGCATCCCATTATTGGTTTTCCCTGACAACTTCTCTTTCTCCACATCAGAATTTAAGTAGATTTAAGTTTTTTAGTAGAATCAGATTTCTATTTTCACAGATGGATTTTATGGCTTCCCCAAGATTCTCTTTTTCTTAGGCACATGTTAGTGCTCCAGTGCTCCAGAAACATTCTGGGCATGGGCCAGAATCCTCTACAAATTGATCCTCCAGAAAGCATGTTCTCAGTCCTTGGGAAAGTGAACTTGCTCATCTTTGGAAGTTCTGTCCTAAGGCTCCAGTATATTGATTGGTCACTGAGTTAATGCAGACTGGCCCATTCATCCCACTAAATGTAAGCCTCAGATCTCAGACGTTGCTTCACTTCATGTTCCATCCCAGCCATCTTATCATCTACAAATCATTTGTATACAGGTTTCCCTTAGCCCTTTATTTCTCTGAGAAGTTGCTTCTTTTGGAAAGGATGTGTCAGCTATCCTATATTGATTGTCACCATTCCTGTGACTGCCCAGCTTAAAATTCCCCTCCCTAGTCACCACTCTCAAATATTTATTGTCTCCCTTGTTTGGGACAAAAAGACCTACCCAAATTGACTACTACGAGATCACTCATAGAAAGCAGAATTATTTATTAGAATCTCGAGAAGCGGACCCTATCCTGGTCTGTGAGCAAAATTTCACAGCAGGATCGGGCCAGAGCCTTGAAAATGCTTACATCTTTTATACATTTCAGACAAAGAACCTCCAAAACCCCACCCTCTATATGTTGTGATTGGCCACATAAATCTACTGTTCCCCCAGTTGGTCAGTGGAATGTAGTAGACAAGGTGATATACAGCTTCTTCGGCCATGTAGTCCAGGTCTTATCTAAAATCATGTGACTCCGGAGAAGCCGAAACTGAGGCCTATAAGGCCTGGCCTACTTTAGAATTTGTAAGTTCTTCACCTTTTCCCACACACCCTCTATTAGGAAATGAACTTATTAATTAAGGGTGGGGATCGGTTTTTTTTTTTTTTATTATTTTTATTCAGCACAATGCCTGGTACAATGTTCCTAATAAATACTTGTTGATTGAGTGATATGAAATGATGATTTCATCTGAATTTAAAAATTGGTGTCTTTCTTCCTCTTCTATGTCTTAATAGTTTGTTTAGATGTGGAGCTGAGTTTCCCATCTCTGGAGATCTTCATATAGAGACTAAGTACCCACTTCTTTAGTCATAAAAAAGACTCTGCTTGGGACTGGACAGGAGCCATGTGCAGAGGCCCATTCCAGTTTTGACAGCTATGATCTTTCTTTCTTTTTTAAAAAATCCCAATGAACCAAAATGAATTGCCAAAATAACTTCCCTTCACGTATCTAAAAACACCTGTCATGTCTCATGTTTCTTCTCCAGGCTGAACATTTCCATTGCTTTGATTACCCCTCTTAGAAATTATTTTAAGACCAAAGACATAATTATATGTCTTCTGGACAGTTATATAGTTAATTGGTGTCCCTCAATATTCTGGTCTCTGAATTGGACTTAATATGCTGGATATCAGGTGACCAAAATAGAATTCAGAGCTATGTTCTCTCTCAATTCAGACAAAATGCTTCTTCTGACATAATTATTAATTGTAATAATGATACACTCAAGACCTTGTTAGCCTTCTTAGCAATGTCACATGGATGGTTTATGTTCAATGTTCATGCAATGAAAATATACACTGTCTGACCTGTTGGATTTCCATAGATAGATATCATTCCTAATTTTTCTATCCCTTATCATCATAAGACCTTAGATTTTGATCTGGCAGTGGCTGTGGCCTCATCTAGTCCAGAATTATCAAACTCATGACAAGCAAAAGTTTAAACAGGGCACAAAGCAGATTAAAGTACAATTGGGAGATGTTTATCAAAATAAGAAATAGAATACAATATAAATAATATAAATTGGTGGTTTTCTAAGTCAATAGGATCCCTCAAGGATCCTTTCCTATTTCAGTTTGATATCACTAATCTAGGACAGCTAGGTGATACAATGGCTAGAGTACTGGCCCTAGATTCAGGTGGATCTGAATTCAAATCTAAGCTCAGACACTTAATATCTGTGTGATCCTGGGCAAATCACTTAACTCTGTTTGCTTCAATTTCCTTATCTGTAAAATAAAATGGAGAAGGAAATGGTAAACTGATTCAGTGTCTCTGCCAAAGAAAATTCTCAAATGGGGTTAAAAAGAATTTATTGACTAAACAACAAAGACTGATCTAGCCTAATCCCTTTCTTTTACAGATGAGCAAATTGAGGCTCAAAAAAAGATAATTTACCTCAAGTTCCATAAGTAATAAATGGTAAAACCAGGTTTGCACTGAAGTCCTCTAACTATAAACAAATCTAGGGGTTTTGTTTGTTTGTTTTTTGTTTACCATACTTCCCATAAGCTATATTATAGTGTTACTAGGCTAACCAAAGAGGGAGGTCTTAGGATGCAGTCATTCTACCAATATTTCACCATCTATTTATGGCTTCCTTAGATTATAGATATATTGAGATCAAATTTAAAAAACCGATGCATGTTGGATCAAAATAGTAAGTGATGCAAACTAGGTGGATGGGGAATATTTCTTAAAAATATGAAATAACACTAATAAAATATCATAGATTAAAAGAGATAAAAAATGTAGAAATGCATGGACAAATTAAAATGTTAGCATTTATATAGGGTGGCCCCAAAGATTTAGTGTCATTGCAAATAATAACTTAACAATAAGAAATATTTAATCAAAAGCTAAGAATTGCAGTGTGTCATGTATAAGGTATTATTAATAATATTGTGTGGTCTGCTTCCAAAATGGTGGGCTAGAACAGTAGTATAAAAATCAAATAGAAATGAATCCCTATAGGCTATTTATTGACATAAAAATACAAATTCATATTATTATATTGTGATATATTTTTATTTTGTTAATTCTTTGCCAATTACATCTTAATCTGTTTTCTACAGTAATTTTGAGAACACTCTGTATTTCATGCTTTACCAGTTTGATACCTCTGGCCTACAGAACCTGAGTTCTAGGTTTTCTTCTTAAGCACTATTGGTCATTAATAACTGCCATTCTATGGTACATTCAGATTTACAAAGTGATTTTTGTATGTTATTTCATTAAATCCTCTCCACAAACCTGTGTGATAAGAGATCTTCATTCTGAAAAAGAGAAAACTTTGGCAGAATAAAATAGCTATCTTCAATGATTTGAAAGTCTGTCACCAGCAAGAAGGATAAGTTTTACTCTACTTATACCCAAATGCAAAAAAAATAAAAAACTAGGAGCAACGGGTAGAAATGGTACATTTATTATTAATGATCTAGAAGTACAAAATTCTTAAAAATCATCTAGACAAATTCCTTCATATAAAATATCATATGATAAAAAAAGAGAAATAGATCACATATCTCTCACAGATATGAATAAGAGATATATTCTTAAACAAGAGACAAAAAATGGGTTCCCCTCCCTAGAGGTAATCAAACAAAAACTGTTTTCTAAGGTGGCCCATTCCACTTTTTGAAAAGGTCTAACTTACTGTTGCTAGCATTTGTTTTTTTATTAAAGCTTTTTTATTTTTCAAAACATAAACATAGATAATTCTGCAACATTAGCCCTTGCAAAACCCTGTGTTCCAGTTTCCCCCCTTCTCCCACCTTCCCTCCCTTAAATGGCAAATAGTCCAATATATGTTAAACATGATACAAATATATGTTAAATCCAACATATGCATATATATTTATACAATTATCTTCCTGTACAAAAAAAGTCAAATCAAATCAGAAAAGAAAATGATGAAGAAAATAAAATGCAAGCAAACAACAATAAAAAAAAGTGAAAATACTATGCTGTGAACCACACTTAGTTCCCACAGTCCTCTCTCTCGGTATAGATGTTTGTTTGTTTATTTTTTAATCACAAAACCATTGGAACTGGTCTGAATCATCTCATTGTTGAACAGAGTCATATATACATCAGAATCATCATATAGTATTGCTGTTGCCATGTACAATGATCTGGTTCTGCTCATTTCACTTAGCATCAGTTCATGGAAGTCTCTCCAGGCCTCTATGAAATCATCCTCCTGATTGTTTCTTACAGAACAATAATATTCCATTATTGCTAGCATTTCTAAGACATCTATATCAAATAATATTGGGGGAAATAGACATCTAGCATGTTCCCATTGCATTTGATACTTGCTTTGAATTTAAATAGATGCTTTTTTTTTTCCTTTTAAACAGTACCTCTTAATAAAGTAAAAGTACCTTTTACTTTTAAAACAGTACCTCTATGTCTATGCTTTGTAGGATTTTTAGCATAAAAAGTGTTGTACTTTGTCAAAGGTTTTTTGCATCTCTGAATAATTATGTGGTTTTGCATGTTTTAATTTTTAACATGATGTTAAATTTAATTATATTAAGTTAATTGCATTTTAAGCGGGCTTTCTAATTTATTAAGCAACATATTTAAAATATCCTCTTACTGGCTCTGCAGAAAATATATCTATAAAAATTAAAATTTCTGCTTACTCTCCATTACATCTGGATTTAAATTTTTAGGGTGACAAGTTGGTGGTGGTAAGTTTTATAGGAACAGTCTTATCTACATGTAGAGTAGAAAAGAAGGTACAAAACTAAATAAATAGGCATAGTTAATAGCTCTTGTCTTTAACAGATATAGCCTTGACATGAAAATATCCTTCAGTGGGGGAAATTCATTTTGCTTTGGGTTTTGTCTTTGGTTATTTTTCACTTCCTAATACCTAGGTAACCCATAAATGGATTAAATTGTGATAAAAGATTTGTTTTATATACCAGAGACAGAGACTGGAAGAGGCAAGAATTCCTAAGCAATGCAATATGTCTTTATTATGTCTTTTTGTGTGCAAAGCACTATAGCAACCACAGCTGACACAAAAAACATGAATAGGAATCGTTCTCAGGAAGCTTAAAATGAAAAACAGATAAAGAAATAGATAAATTATAATGAGAAAAGAAGAATGAGATATACTCAAAATCAAAGTTCTAAGAGAAATATATAGAGAGAGTACCTTCATCTAAGAGCATGGGATGAGGTCAGGAATGGTCTTCATAGAAAAAAGAACATTTATTCAGAGTCTGATTCTTTTTGTACAGCAAAATAACGTTTTGGTCATGTATACTTATTGTGTATCTAATTTATATTTTAATATATTTAACATCTACTGGTCATCCTGCCATCTAGGGGAGGGGGTGGGGGGGTAAGAGGTAAAAAATTGGAACAAGAGGTTTGGCAATTGTTAATGCTGTAAAGTTACCCATGCATATATCCTGTAAATAAAAGGCTATTAAATTAAAAAAAAAGAAAAAAAAAAGAAAAAAGAACATTTGAGTAGAACTTTGAATGGGGGAACTTAAATAAATAGGTGGCATAAGAGTTCACGTGTGAGGGAAAGTCTATTTGAGGTAGCAAACCTATCATGAACAAAGACATAAAAACAGGAGAGAATAGAATGAGAAATACATCTGAAAAGGAATTTAATTTCTGTATAGCTCAGAATTCATTAGATACATTGGCAATGAGGAATCTCTGAAGGCTTTCATATAGAAATGATAGGATAATAGGGGCACATTGGAAGATCAACTGGCAGCAGTGTTAGAATAAATGGACTGAAATGGGAATAGGCTAAAAATAGGTCATTGCAATAATTTAGATGAAAAAAAATGAGGGCTTGAAATAGAGTTGTGGAGTGGATGTAGAAAGGAGTTAGATAGGAAATATTGCTTAGATAGGAAAATCAGGATCTGGAACCTGGATGGATGGTTGAGGAATAGAATAGGGTGGCTCAAAGGTTACTAGTTTGACAATGAGAAATGATATGATATCAGCAGAAGCAGAGGTTAAAATTAGGGCTTATGTGGATGGAGGTGTGAGGTTGATTTGTGAGAAGAATAAAGCAATAGCACTTATTTATAAGCTAAGCAATTGCCAAGCATTTCTTTCAAAATATATCATCAAAGATATATCAGTGGATATTTACAAGACAATTGAAAAGGGTATTTTAGCTCTGGAAAGAACCTACCTATGAAAATTTAATATTATTATCAACTGAATTGCCTTGATTTTGCCACCTTCCTATATCATAAAATCTGATCTCTTGAAGGTGGCTTTGGCAGAACCAAAAACATGTAGAAATGCTGGCTATCAGACTAACAGCTTAAAAGTCCTCAAATCACTAAGAAATATTAAGTAACAGATTACTCACTAGCAAAGCAAATTTAAGTTCCCAACTAGCAAGTGGTGAGGAGTCTTTATTCAGCTATTATTCATTATTATCATCTTGGGTAAAAGCTCTTGCTCACATTAGGTAATTGCTTTATATACCATGGAAACAGGATAATGACATAGATAATTCTAAACTCATAGTATCATGAATCAAATTGAAAGTAAATGCTTTTCTTTTTAAGCAGAATTTTAAAAATGAGCTTCATTTGCTTTTTCTTGTGGTGTGCTGCCCCATTTCAGAAATTATGAGCTTTCTCAACATTGCTAGCTGCTCCTCAGGCAGTTGGTAGGGGGCATTACTGCACTGTTTATAAATACAGCCTCCTCATGGTCTTCTCCTTTCTATTGACTGATTAAGCATAGAGAAACAGTTCTAGCACTTTATGTAGGCCACAAATTCCAAAACTAAAGACTTCTCTTAATAATAGTCAGCAATTCAACACATTTTCAGTTAATTATTTTTCTGGATATATTCTAATGTCATATTAGACATTAGAATATATCCAGAAAAGTTATTAACTGAAATGTTAGGGAAAGAGGAAATGGAACAAAATTTCCACTTTCAAACATTCTCTGGATATTAGGCCACTAGATGATAAAGATCTTGGCTTTCAGTGCAAAAAAAAAAAAAAAAAAATGTTCAGGTTCAGATAGTTAACATAGATTAATATAAGAAAGAAACATTAGCAGAATAGCTTCAAGTTATGAAAAGGCTTAATATCTCATTTTACCCTACTCTACTGTCCCACAGTGGCCTCTGCAATCCACTTTGTTATAGTTTAAAAATAACCATTTCAGAAAAAGAAATGAAAGCAATTCCTAGTCATGTGGAAGTAGGGAAATGTTCTAAATCAGTAATAATTAGAGAAATGTGAACTAAAACAACACTGAAGCATCACCTCACACTTGTCATATTGGCTATGATGACATAAATAGAAAATAATAAATGCTGGAGGGGATTTAAAAAATGATACACTAATACACTATTGGTAGAATTGTCAACTAGTGCAAACACTTTGGAAAGTAATTCAGAACTATGCTAAAAAACTTATTAAATTATGCACTTCAACTTCAAACTTCAACCCAATAATACCATTATGAAGTTTATAATCCAAAGTAAGCAAATAAAAAGAGAAAGGATCTAAGTACAAAAATATTTATGGTAACTATTTTTTTGCAGTTGCAAAGAGTTGAAAATGGAGTAATATGCTTTCAATTGGGGAATGGTTGAATAAGGTATAATATTGAATGTAATGAAAAATTATTGTACTATAAGAAATGATGAAAATAATGGTTTCAGAAAAATCTAAGAAGGCTTGTGTGAATTTATATAAAGTAAAATGAGCAGGACCAGTACAATTTATATAGTAACAGCAATATTGTGAAAGTAACCAACTATGAAAGATTTAGAAATACTGATCAGCACAATAACCCACCATAGTTCTAAAGGATTATGATGAAGAATGCTATCCACCATCTAGATAGATAGATGTACTAAGTTCAGCAGTTACAAGATGGTTCAAACACCACACAATTATTATATCTCTTTGAAATTCCTCTATCTGATCAAGCTTATGATTTATCTTCCTGTTCAATTACCTATAATTTCTAAAGGAAAATGATATGGGAGATTTCTATCTTTCCCATTGTCTCACCCCTCAACCCAACTTCCCTCACCAACATCCCCCCAATCTACTTTCTGTCTTCACTGCAACCATCTTTGTTGTGGTTCTTTGTAACCTCTATTTCAGTCTTTGATTCCATCCCCTCCTAGTTTTCCATTCACTTGCCTCTTTAATCATTTATTTTCTCTTCCTAATTTTCAAAATCTTCTTATCTGCTGGCTCTTTCCCTACTGTTTAAAAACATGATCAGTTTTCCATCAACTTTAAAAAACCTTTAATTTGCATACCCTTAAATCATTATGTTTCTCCATTCTCCTGTTCGCAGCCAAACTTCAAGAAAAACGAAGTATAACCTCACCACCTCCACTTCCTTTCTTTTTATTCATTAGACTCCTGCAGTCTGGCTTCCAGTCTCATCATTCAATTGAAAATATCTTCTAAAAGGTTATCCACTGATCTCTTATTTTCCAACTCTAAATGCCTTTTCTTAATCTTCACACTTCATGACTTTTCTACAAAATCCTACACTACTGACCTACCCATGCTCTTATACATTTCCTCCTTCCTATTCTTTCCTGGATCTCTCCTTAGAAAGTTACTTTAGTCTCCTTGATTGGATTATTATCTATTACATACCTCATATATAAGAAAGTCCCCAAATGTTCTTCTCTCTCTGCCCCCTCAATAATCCATTTCCATGGGTGCAATATTATCTCTGTGCACATAGATCCGGGCTAGTTCCAGTGTCTCTCCTGAACACCAGCTCCACTTCCATAGGTATTTCAGATGCAAGATTTTTCAAAACAGAACTGATTATCTTTCCTCCTCCCCAACCTTCTCCCTCTTACTAATATTCTTATTTCTCTTGAAAACATCATAATTCTTTCAGTCATCCAGGTTTACAGTACCATAGATATTGTCTACTCTTATTCCCTCATCCCTCAATCCTCATATCCAGGAGATTGCCAAGTCTTTTTTCATCATCACAGCTTATCTTGTATCCAACCTTCTTTCACTTATGAAAATATGATTATGATTCAGGCCTTCATCTCTTCTAACCTAGACTTCGGCAATAACCTTTTAAATTGGTTTTCCTAAAGCCAGCCTCTTTCTACTAGTGTCTATCTTTCATACTGCTGCAAGATTTCTAAAAGACAGGCAAGAAAATGTCATTCTACTGCCTCAGAAGCCTCAGTAGTTCCTTTTTAACCCTAGGAAAATATAGTTATCCTTCCACATCAAAAGATTAAGGAAACAGCACCTCCTGATCTGGAAAATCACATATAAAATTTTGGCCCTTCCTTCATCCCAGAGAAGAAGCTTGAATAATAGTACTTAAAAGACAACATATTAGTATTATACAATACTATACATATGTTGTAATGGGCCAGAACTCTGTACTTGAAACAAGGATTCTTACAAGGTGTTAACTCAGTGGAATTGATAAGATGATGGTTATCTAGTTTAGCCTGGTGCTTAATAGTTTTCTACTTCAGTATGATTGAATTAATCTTACAACAAATAATGGTTCCCTAGTGATATAATGATTGGCTTATGCTCAGTGTGATGAATGGATTTAATTGTAATAGAGTATTTAAGAGGCCAGAGTCAGACCTAGAGAGGGCTCAGAGACAGACTTAGGGACAGATTCAGAGAAGACAAAGGACTGGAGGCTGGAGCTCAAGGTCTCGGAGACAAAGAAAGACATTCACTCCGTCTCCCACCACCATAGTGGCTGTCCTGTCCTGCTGCTTCCTCCACTGAGACCAAGGCCTGTCTGAAGGGCCTCCAGAAAGCTAGCAGTGCCCCAGGCAAGGAGACAGCCTGTGAAGGAGATAATAAAGACTTTTGGACTTTAATCTCTGGCTATTCTCATGGTGATTACTGAGCTGAAATGAAGGCTGGTCCAGAGACCTCCAGAAAGCCAAGCAGAACATTACAATATGTTTTATACATTTCTGAATTTCTAAACTTTTTCTGTCATCTGCTTGCCTTCTGCAGTTTCAGAAAAACTCCCCTCAAATTCCCAATTAATTTCTTAGTCTGACCCTCAATGTATCCAAACCACAATAGAGAAAGTGATGATGTGGAAGCAATAACTATACTAACTTCTGTGTTTAGCTTGTAAAGCCCTTTTCATTCTGGGTCCAGACTACTTTCAGGCTAATTACACAATTCCATTTGTTTGTAGCCAACCTGGCCTTCCCAACCTTTCCTACTTTGTGCTTTGGTATTTGCCGTTCTCCATTCCTGGAATATGCTCTTTTTTTCCTCTCATGGGATTCTTATTTCTTGCCAGCTCAGTTCAGTTGCTACCTATTATAGAAAACTTATCTTGATTCCCTCAGTTTTTAATACTTCCCTAGAAACTACTTCTTAATGATTTTGTATTAAATTTTCTATAACATATGCTATATTTGTTCAAAAGAATATAAACTCCTTTGAAGGCGGGGCCTGTTCTGCTTTTTGTATTTATATCTTTAATGAAATGTCTGGTACATAATGCACAATGACTATTTGTTGACTTGATGATTAAGTGAATCAATGAATAGACTCGAAACTATTAACTGTTGACTGATTACTTTCTGTTACAAAAATTACCCCTTTAAAAAGTACAGGATATAGCAGTTGATTTCTACAACAAAATGTTTTTTTTTTTAATCAAGAAATCTCTATCTTCTCCAATAAGCTAAATGAAATTGTAAATGTGATTCCAATCAAATAGCAGGAAATATTAAAACAAAATAAAAACACTAAGAAAAAAGAGCATATAAGGTACACACTGTCGAAAATAACTAAGCTGGAAATAAGGTTGAAGAGAAAGCATTTAAGAATCATCAGACCCTCTGAAAACCAGGACCAAACAAACAAAATTGAATACCATAGTTTAAGAAATCACAAAAGAAAACTACTGTGAAATACCAATGTATTTAATGATTTCTTCTCCATTAAAGTTCCTTGAGAACTGGGACTGTTTTATATATCTATATCTATTTATATATATCTATATATTAATCTACATCCCCATAAAAGAGAATCAACATCCATGTTTTCCTGCAGTTCTTTAACTATTTGTCATTTGTTTTTTGGTTTTGGTTGGCAAATCTTGCCAATTTGATAGCTCTGTGTGTGTATGTGTATGTGTGTGAACTTTGCCAATATGATAGTTAGAAGGTGGAATCTGAGAAACATTTTAATTCACATTCTTTTGTTAGTGATTTGGGGCACTTTTTATATCATTGTTGATAGCTTTGTTTTTTTTTTTCTTTTTTAACTATATTTTCATATCTTTGGACCACTTATCAATTGCAGAGTGGCTCTGATTCTTATAAATTTGAATCAATTCAACATAAATCTTGGAAATAAGAACTTTACCAGAGAAATTAGCTATAAGGATTGTTTTTTGCCAGTTCCTTGTTTCTTTTCAAATTTTTTTAGCTATGTTGGGTTTTTTAAATAAAAGATCTTTGTAAATCTGATTTAATAAAAATTGTCCATTTTATCATCTGTGATCCTTTCTATACTTTTTTATTCTGTCTTGAACTCTTCACCTTTTGATAAATCTTAAAAATGATGTCTTTCTTGCTCCTTTAATTTGTTCATATCATTTTTTTCTGTCACGTACTCATTTAGAGCTTATCTTTATGAGACGTTGATCTAAATGTAATTTCTGTCAGACTATTTTCCAATTTCCTCAACAATTTTTGTCAGAAGAGTGAGTTCATTCTCCAGTAGTTGGGATTTGTGTGTTTAATAAACAATAATCTATTGTGTTAATTTCCTTTTAAATGCTGTGTACATACTTTTTTCCACTAATTATTTTTGTTATTACTTAACTATAAAACCCATTTTGACAATTAGCTGTTTTGTAGTATATTTTGATGTTTAATATAACTAGGATCTCTAAATCCTCTTCTTTTTTCCCATTATTCCACTGGAAATTCTTTATTTTCATATTAATTTTGTTATTTTTTTCTAGCTGTATAAATTAATATTTTAATAGTTTGGTTGTCATGGCAATCAATATGAAAATTAATTTAAGTACTATGGACCTTTTTGTTATATTGTCTCATCCTACCCATAAGCAATTGGTATCCAATGAATAAAGTATGTTTTTGTGTAAGGTGTTTTGCAGTTTTATTTTTATAGGTTCTGTGTGTGTTTTAGTAGATAGATGCCTAAGTGTTTTACACATCTTATAATTATTTTAATGAGATTTGTCTCTCTATCTCTTTTTACTGGATTTTGTAGATAATATAATGAAAATGCTAAAAAAAATTTTAGATAGAATTTATTTAATTTTCTACAATTTTGCTGAAGCTATTGTTTCAATTAATTTTAAAATTTGTTCTCCAGGTTTCACTAAATAAATCATATCATCTGCCAAAACGGATTGTTTTGTTTCCTCTTTATCCTTATTCCCTCTACATTTTTTGGTGTTATTTCTATACATTTTTATAGAATGTATAAAATTTTTATAGCATTTTTTTTTAGCATTAAATCAGATTGCAGCTTTAATAATGAACATTCTTGCTTTGCCCTCTCTTTTGAAAAGGACTTTACTTTATCTCCATTACATATGATGCAAACTCTTAGCTTTTAATAGATATGATTTCATACATTAAGGAAAAATACATTTATTCTTGTTTTCTTGTGTTTTTTATAGCAATAAGTTTTGTTTCTTATCAAAAGTTTTTTCTGCATTTATAGATATAATCATATAGCTTTGTAATAATCAGCATCATTAATTACATTTAGAATTTCCTAATATTGAACCAATATTACATTCCTGGCATACCTTCAACCTGATCCAGATTGTATAATCTTTTTATCTATTTCCACAACCTCTTTGCTAACATTTTACTTAAAATTTTTACATCATTAGGGATATTGATCTATTGCCCATTTATTTAATCTGTGGTGCACAATCACATATAGGGTCTGGTAATTGAATGTGGGGGTGGTGAAATTATTATTTATTATGAGCAAATGTTTGGTTTGTATACTTATTTCATATGCCTATATATACCTAGAGTCATGTAAAAATTTCTTGGGTGGTAAGGGATTTCAAGAGGAAAAGATTTAAGAAACCCTGACCTAAGCTGTTATTTTTAGTCTCTTTTTATTCTCTGTGTTCTAGAAGAGGTGAAAGGAGTTCATGAAAGTTTCTCTTCATTTTCTACTGCTATACTTTTGCTGCTATTTCTCTCTATAGCAATCTATGCCATTTAATGAATACATGTTAAATATTGATACAATTTCATTTTCTTTGGTTGTAGTTGATATGAATATCTTTTAATCAATTATGTTTTTCTTGGTGCCTTGGTGCCTGGTCTGCTTTATTCAAGTAAAGCAAAACAGGTTTTTTTCTAGCCCCCCCCCCCCCTTTTAACAGTGTGAATAGTTATTTTTCAAATATTTTTCTTGTAAATGATATACTGTTGGATTTTAATTTTAAATGCATTGTCATCTTTTTCTAGTTCTATTATTGAATTCATTCTATTCACATTAACTTATGATTGTTACTTTTGTTTTTCCTTCCATTCCATTTTCTTAAACATTTCCTTTGTTTCTTGTATCCTCTTTATAAAAAAGAGGGTGGTGAGAGAGGTGAGAGCTCAAGACTAGTGTTCCATGATTGATGTGATCAGTTTCTGATTCTTTTCTCTTTTCTTTTGACTTTAATATTTCTTGTTGTTGCACAGTGATTAATTTCAATTCAGTTCTTTTTAATATTCAAAAAGTCTCTTGCTTGGGTAAAGTTTTGGTACTCTTGTCCTAGGCTGTTACTTCTCTTTCCAAGTCTTGTCTCTAAAACATATTTCTTTTTCCACTTTTTCCCTCTAGATCTTTTATTTCATTTACAAAATAATTTTTAACGTTGAAAATTTCTTACTTCACTTCTTTTAGAAATTCTAGTTGTATTGAATTTTGTTTTCTTCAAGATTCTTAACAAAAGGTCAATTCCAGGATCTGCAGTCTTTCCATTTATCCAAAATGGTTTGATCTAGAGCAGAGTCTGATTGTTCCCTTCATCTAAGCTTCATGAAGCCCTGGGTCTGTCCAATACATGTTGATCTTACCCCTGATTAGTGTAAATTGCTGCTGGCTGCAGGCTTTGTTACCTAGATGGAAGGCTCTATAGGCTTAAATCAGTCAAAGTACAGGATTCCCCCATGGTCTGAGGTTTCTATCCTGGTTACTCAACCAGAGAATACAAACTGTTCTAAGGTCTGAATCTGAAACCAACAATCTAAGGTCAGTGACACACAGATATTACTTGCTTCTGCTCCTGCTCCTTTCCCACTGCATAGCTTCATCCCATAATCAATCCTTGTCCCAAGAATACCACTGACTCTCCACTCCAAGAAGGGCCCTTCCTTGATCCACACATCCACACTGGGACTATTACCCAGCTCTGGGGCAGAGTGACTTAATTTTTAATTTTTTCCAATAGTGTTTTATTTTTCAGCAATACATGCAAAGATATTTTTCAATATTTGTTTTTGTAAAACTTTGCATTTCAAATCTTTCTCCCTCCCTTTCTTATTTCTCTCTTCCCCAAGACTGAAGCAAGCAATCTAATATAGGTTAAATATATGCAATTCCTTTAAGTATATTTCCATAATTGTCACATTGTATAAGAAAAATCAGACCAAAAGAGAAAAAGCATGGGAAAGAAAAAGAAAAATGAAAATACTATGTTTTGATTCATATTCAGTCTCCATAGATCTCTCTCTGAACCACTGTCCATCACAAGTCTATTGGAATGCCCTTGAATTACCACATTGCTGAGAAAACCCAAAGCCATCAGTTGATTATCACATAATTTTGTTATTGCTGTGTACAGTGTTCTCTTGGTTCTTCTCACTTCCCACAGAAGCAGTGTCAGACTGACTTAGCTACCAGTTGTCTCCTGTTTCTGCACAGGAGTAAGGACCATCTTGGCTAGATCTAGTGCCACTTCTTGCCATTATATGCAATTTCAATCTCCAGTCTTTGAAGGTCTTTGTCTGTATCACTTTGACAATCTGGGCTCTAAAAGCTTACCTTTTTTTTCTCCTTGGATTCCCTTATCACTATTAGATCTGGCACTTTTTTCTAGGTCTTCATTATACAGGAGTTATTGGAGGACAAATGCGCTGGACCATTTATCACTATTCAGTCCTCTTTTCTGATCTTAAGAAATTTATGACCTAGGACCAATCTGAGAATAAATACAAATCCTTTGTTGTTGTTACTTCTCATTGATAAGTAGGGGAAGTTTACATTTAACAATCATTGCATATGAGAGAAGTAAGGATTTAAGGATTTTGGTATACTAAAATTTAAGTGCAATTAAAGTATAAGTGAATAATCTGATGATGACAGTCAAAAAACTAGTATGAATTTATTCTTGTTTTGGGGGCAAGGCAATTGGGGTTAAATGACTTGTTCAGGATCATAAGTATGAGGTCACATGTGGATTCACCTTCATCAATTTCTTTTGATGATTTGAAATCAGGTCATCCTGATTCCATAGCTGGTTCTCTCCACTATGCCATCTAGCTGCCCCAAAGCTAATATGATCTTGGACTGCATTAGGAGGGGTAGGGATATAGTTTCCAAAGAGAAAGAAGTGGTGGTATTGCTGTATTGTGATTTTTTTAGACCACATCTGAGGTATTATGTTCATCTCTTAACTCCACATTTAATAAATTATTGACAACTTGATGGTGTGGTACATAAAGCACTGGATTTGGAGTCAGGGAGATACAAATTCAGATGCTGCCTCAAAAATACGTTAGCTCTGTATCCCTAGATAATTTTTTTTAAACATCTTTCAGCCTTGTTTCCTCATCTGTAAAGTGAGGATAATAATATAACACCTAACTCACAAGTTTCATTTGTGCATCAAATAAGACAATATAATGTGCTTTGTAAACCTTAAAGTTCTTTATGGGTTAGCTATTATTGCTGTTGTTATAGTGCAAAGGTGTCAGATTTCCAGCCTGTGACAAGCACAGAGCTCACATTCAGCCTGAATTAGGTTGAAAATCTAATTGAAAAATGTTTACCAAAATTAATTTTAAAATATTAGATAATGTTAATTTGGGTTTTCTTATCAATATGCAACCTTCAGGAATTGTTTCTATTTGAATTGGACTCCATTGTTGTAGAGCATCCAAAGTTGAGTTTCTACGATGGTGAAAGGCCTTAAATAAATGCCAAAAAAGATTAAAAGGAAATGGGAATGCTTATCCTAGAGAAGAGAAAATCCAGTTAGTGTGTGAATATTAGCTTCAAGTATTTGAAGGATTATATGGAATGGGGACTGAATTGTTTTTTTAGTCACAGAAGATAAAACTAAGAACAATGAATGGAGGTCAATCAAATACTATTTGTTAAGGACTTTTTGTGTGCTAGGCCCTTTGTACAATCCTGTGAATATTTTTTTTAATAAAAAATAAGAAAACTAAGTTTGAAGTATAGACAAATTCTTAATGATTAAAGCTAAGCATAAGTGAAATGGGCTTCAAATAAAGACTGGGAGAGAAGGAAGACTAGTAGATGAAGTATCACTTATAATCTGGTTTCTTCTTTTCTCCTTTTGATGTAAATGTCTGAACAACACCTTTTAAAAAACAATTTCAAATTGAGAGTCTAGAAAACATGAATAAGAATATTATTATTGCTCTTTTTTAAGCTAACATCTATCAATAATCACTAAACCCCTGGAATATGTTCACACTTCTTTTCAAACATTTTGTTCACTTAACTATTCTCATTAGGAACTCATAATTCATCTAAACAGTGTCTAAAATAATACTTAGAGTAAATATCACCACACATTTTTATTAAGCAAAAACATCACATTTTCAAGTATTAACAGCCCCCAGCTAAAAAGCTGCCATTAAATAAATCATTATAGAAATAAAAGAAACACCACACAAAATACTTTGAAATACGTAAAATTCTATTCAAATGTAAGGGAGCATCATTAAAATAGCTCTCATCCACCTAATTGTTGATGAAGGTGAATCCACATGTGACCTTCAATAGGTGCTAAAGAGCACTGAAGTTGGAATTAAAAGACTTGAAGTGGAATCTTCTCTTCTCTGAGCCAAAATTTGCTCATCTTCAAAATGGGATAATTTGATTATCTGAAGGTTCTTTCCATTTTTTTTCTATCAGCCTGCAAACCCAAATAATAAGTCAATATCATGACCTTTATAATAACAAGAAATGAGAAGTCCAATAGCTGATGAGACTTTCTTCCTTACCTTTAAATGTTGTTGTTGTTCTACTGTTACAGTTGTGTCTGATTCTTTTCTAATTGTCCTCCTAACCTCATTTCCCTCTTCCCTCCAGGCCATCCTCTACAATGGTATCAATATGAATTCCCTAAAAAGTAGGTCTGACTCTGTCCCCAACCCCTGCTCAATAAATTCCAGTAGCTCCCTATTACTTCCAAGATCAAATATAAGGTTCTACATTATTTAATCTTCTGGACTCTTCTTACTTTTCCAAGCTTTACTTCACATTCTCTACAATCTAACTAGACTGTATATAACTATATCTGCATCCATACTTTTCCTCAAATGGGACATTCTATTTTCTATATCCATGGTTTTGCACTGGCTGTTCCCATCTCTGGAATACTATCTTCACCTGTTCTCCTAGATATTGTCTTCTTTCGATGTTCATATAAAAACACCAACAACTAGTATTTATATAGAACCTTAAGGTTTACAAAGCATTTAACAAACATCTTACTTCATCCTCATAATAATCCTGGAAGGTAGGTATTTTTACTATTCCCATTTTACAACTGAAGAAACTAAGGCATCTAAATTATTTAACCAGAGTCACAAAACTACTCAAGTGTCTGAGGCAACATTTGAATTTAAGTCATTGATTCCAGGACCTAAAACTCTTACACAACAAGTCACCAAACCATCCAGTACTAGTTAAGAAATATATGAGTGGTAGATCAGTGGAATAGATTAAATATATAAGACACAATGGTCAATGACTATAGTAATCTACTGTTTGATAAACTGAAAGATTCTAGCTTCTGGGATAAGAACACACTATTTGACAAAAAGCACTGGGATCAGTGGAAAATAATTTGTCAGAAACTCATCATAGACCTATATCTCACACTCCATACTGAAATAAGGTGAAAATGGGTACATGATTTGGGTGGAAAGCATGATATCATATGCAGAATAAGAGAGTAAGGGATAGTTTACCTATCCAGATGTTTGGAGAAAGTTGGAATTTATGACCAAAGAAGACCTAGAAAATATTATGAAATGCAAAATGAACAACTTTGATTACATTGAATTAAAAAGGTTTTACACAAACAAATGCAACACAAATAAGATTAAAAGAGAAGTACAAAGCTAGGGGAAAATATAGCTCATATTTCTGATAAAGGACTAATTTCTAAAATATATAAAGAATTGTGTCAAATTTATAAGAATACAAGTCATTACCCAATTGATAAATGGTCAAAGGGCATGAACAGACAATTTTCAGATGATGAAATTAAAGCCATCTATAGATGGCTCTAAATAGCAATCTATATTTTGGAGGAGATGTGGGGAAATTGGGACACTTACACATAGTTGGAGCTTTGAAAAAATCCAACCATTCTAGAGAGCAATCTGGAACTATGCCTAAATATGGCATATATATGCACAGTATAAAACTGTATATATATCCTTTGACTCAAGCAGTGCCATTACTGGATCTGTATCCCAAGAAGATCATAAAGGAGGGAAAAGGATCCACATGGGCAAAAATGTTTGTTACAGCTCTTTTTGTGGTGGCAAAGAATTGGAAAATCAGCAGATGCCCCTCAAGTGGGGAATGGCTGAATAAGTTGTGGTATATGAAAGTAAGGGAATATTATTATTCAAAAATTTTAAAAAAAGATGAACAAGCTGATTTCAGAAAAGCTTGGAAAGATTTACACAAACTGATGCTGAGTGAAACAAGCAGAACCAGGAACACATTGTACACAGTAATAGCAAGATTGTGTGATGATCAACTATGAAATACTTGGTTCTTTTCAGTTATTCATTGATCCAAGACAATCCCTATAAACCCTGGATAGAAAATGCCATTTGCAAGAAGTAAGAGAACTATGGAGAAGAATGTAAATCAACACATATTATGATCACTTTTTTTGTTGTTTTTTTCCTCATGGTTCTCCTTTTTTCTGATTTTTTTTCTACCAACATAATTCATGAAGAAATGTGTATTTAAAAAGTTAACATTCATGTATAATCAGAAAAAAAAATTTAAAGAAAATCCCCAAATTGGATGAAGAATTTTACATGACTGAAAAAGGACTCAACAGCAACAAACTTTCTCAGCTAATTCGTTCAACCTTTGGCTCTACATATTAGGAAATTTAAAAAAATATTGACCTAAAAGTGAAATGAGCAGAACCAGGAGATCATTGCACACGGCAACAGCAGTATTATATAGTGATCAATTCAGGACGTGGCTTTCTTCAACAATGAGAAAATTCAGATCAATTCCAATGATCTTATGATGAAGAGAGCCATCTACACCCAGAGAAAGTACTGTGGGAACCAAGTATGGATCACAACATAACATTTTCACTCTTTTTGTTATCGTTAGCTTGCATTTCATTTTCTTTCTCATTTTTTTTCTGATTTGATTTGATTTTTTTTGTGCAGCAAGATAATTACATAAATACGTATGCATATATTTGTAGAGAGCCAGAATTCTGGAAAAGTATACTTGAAACAAGGTGTTAACTCAGAGGAATTGCTGATACAATGATTATCTAGTTTACATATATACTTAGTACTTAGCATGGTGATGTAATGGTTCTCTAAATTTACACATAATCAGTATGCTGTAATGATGTAATTACAGTAAGGTATATAAGAGTCAAGCAGGATGAGAAGAGAGACATTCCATCTCCCACCATCCGATGGTTCTCCTGCCTTTTGCATTCCTCCACTGAGACCAAGGCCCGACTGAAGGTCCCCCAGAAAGCTAGCCTGGCTCCAGCCAAAGGAGAAAGACCATGAAGAAGATAATAAAGACTTTAGGAAGTCTTCAGGACTTTATTCCCTGACTATTCTTGTGGTGATTATTCTGCTGAAACCAAGGTCCATATGGAAGACCTCCAGAGAGCTAGCCTGGACATTACATATACTGAATTTATCATATATTTCTACCATGTTTAACATGTATTGGACTACTTGCCATCTAGAGGAGGGGTAGAAAGGAGGGAAAATTGGAACACAAGATTTTGCAAGGGTTAATGTTGAAGAATTATCCATACATATGTTCTGAAAATAAAAAGTTTTAGTAAAAAAAACAAAATGAGCTAAAATTCATGTCTCTATAAGTTTTAATTCCTGCCCACATATTCTAGGGACAAGCAAAAAAAAAAAGTCTATTCTTAATTTTCACAATTCTTCCTGTAATGGGCTGAGGCTCCAGTTGATGCACTGAGGTCCCAAGCACTTGAGGCTAAATAGTAATTGGACCATACTCTATTAATATATATGCTTGGAGAAAGAATGGCCCTGCCCACTCTTTGTGCAAGTCCTGATGTGTTGTATAGGAAATGATGATATTGGTGGGTGGAGGCAGAGGGGCAAGAAGAGAGGCGGAGAGAGACTACTGGCTGGGTTCCTGTCTCAGCTGCTCACATTGCTATCGCCATCCCCCTTCACCTCCACAAAGAATAAAGATTGGAGATTTTCCCTTAACCTGAATTCCTGACTCCGGCTGATTTTAAAATACATGGTCATCATATCTTCCCATGTTTGAAGATAAAATCTACCCTTCACAGAGCTTTCTTTTCCCTAGGCCAAACTCTTCTAGTTCTTTAATCAAATACTTATTTTTTATGCCCCATCCCACTGTGTCTATCTTTTCTATACTGTGTAGCATATATATAGAATATATAGCAGGGCTATTACTTGTTTTCCTTGGGGAATTATACCAATACAAATGCTATCTTAGATTACACTAGCCTTTTGGGGTCCCACATATCTTTCTAATCCATTATTGCCATTTTCAAATTTTCTTCTTACCCTAAAATATCTAAAATTCTCTTTTTACTGTTACTTTCCTCTAGGCTTTAGCTTTCTTGCTAACCTTATTGGGCTAGACTATTCCATTCCATCAGACCTTAGTCATATGCCTTGGCATTCATCATTTTAAAAGATATGCTCTTCACTAGATTTTGTATAGTTACATTAGCTTCTTTAAAATTTTCTATATTTTTTTCCATATTCAGAATCATTGTACATAGCAGAATTGTACTCTTGGGTGTTTTACTCCTCTTGAGCTAATCTTTGCTGAAAAATATTAGGTCATGTGTTCTTTTACATCCTTTTTGTAAAATTCTTGGAAATCTGCCCATCCTGAGCTAAAGGGTATAGGGAATATAAGGTCCCACTGAAAATATTATTTATTGATGGTAAAACTTCATTCCATCGTCTAGGGCATGCATGAGAATCTGACTTCCTCTTTTTTTCTTCCAGAAAGCTGAATATCTGGTGTGACCTCCAGAACTTCCTATCATGTGTACATCCGCATTGAATTCTTGCTTATCAATCAAAATTGAATGAAGAATAACAGTCCCCCCAACCCATCCATCCTTAGCACCTACTTTGTCTTCTGAAAGATGAAATTATCAAGGCCGTAAATCTCTCAGTAGTTGTTTTTAACCAAAAGTGAGTTCTTTTTGGTCTCCCTCTCCATTGTATCTTGCTTCCACCTCAACTACATGATCTCTCTAATTCATGATCCATTCTTCATTCCTACAAGTTGATCTATAATGTATTCAGTACACTAACTCTTAATTTTCTTTTTCTAATGATCCTCATCCAAGTGATCTCTACTCCATTTCCCCTTCTTATTCATAAAGTTCCTTTAAAAAAAAAAGGATATCTTTTAAATACGTGTGGTCTTTCCTACAAGCTTCCAGTGACTAATGAAATAATTCTCTGGAGGAAAGGATGTGGAGTTCCCAGCCATGTAAAATTTGGAATGGGGAGTATGATATATTACTTATATGCAAAGTTTAGAAGAGCCTAAAACTGGACAGAGCAGAGACTTTTCCAGGACACCACATTCTAGGTAGGTAGACAGGGCATTAACAATCAGAATGAATCAGAATGAATAATAATGGATATTTTCCCCTCCGCTATGAAACTGCTAAGGATGTCCTCTTTTTTCCCTCCTCTTCAGCTGCCCAAAGATCCCCCCTCCTACCTACATCTTTCTATTCCTTTTATATAAATCTCTCATTGTGCAATGGTAGTTATTTTTTAATTAAGCCTAATTTATTTATAGACCATTCTCTTGTGTTTTGCTGAGTAAGCTGAATGGGAGGATAGCTCTGAAGAAGTTTTTATATTTCACAAAATAGGTGAGCTAGAACCCAATGTCCTATGGCTCACAAAAAAAAGATGCTCAGGTTGTATGACATTTTTTAACACCACCTTTTTCTGATTAGGATAGACAGAGTGAGGAGGAAACAGACAGCTGGAACTTCAATAGTAACTAGGGGCTATAATTGCAATGCCCCCTTCCATTAAGATGGGGGGCTAAGATACTGAATTACTTCCTACCTTATTCTATTCCAATGAAATTGCATTGATTTCCTTATGTTATGCTCTCTAGTTCACTCTATTATTCTACCTATAAATAAATAAATTCATGAGTAAATATTGGAGTCAAAGATTATTAGTTCCTTTCCCAGATATAATCTATTGGGAATTAATAAGCACATTTGTTGCTCTTCTTCTTAAATCACATTAAGTATTTATTGTGGTATTGACTTTAGCAAATTATTTACAGAAAATGTGATCTTTGTTGATACAATTTTTAGTTTCAAGTGCCTGTAATCAAATCTGCAAGTTTCCTTAGTCTTCATTTGATATATTCCATTTATGGCCAGAAGCTCATCATTCTCATATTTTAAGTCCTGATTCTGAAATCTAAATTTTGTGCTCTGATAATCTTTTTAACTGGCTGTTCATTTTCTCAAACAATTTCATTTTCTTTACTATAATATACACTTTAATTCTGGCAGTAGTAATAAAATATCATGTGTCCCTCATTTCTTATGTTCAGCCCAGGATTTCCCAATCTCAAAAGCTTTGGGTTCAAATTTTCTTCTGGTAATTTTGAGTCTTATATAAATCCCAAGAAGTGGCTGGTGCTTACCAGATTCAACAAGCCTTGGGAGGGTCTATATCACATATCAGACCCATATCCTAGGAAGCCAGCTGTGCTCCCTATTTTTTCTGACAGATAATCTCAGGACTTCTCATCAAAAAGCTATCAGACATCTGACATTCTTCTTTGGCTTTACATCTGAGTCATTGTTCTGGGAATCATGGGATACTACAGGACCTAATTCTATTTGCAAATGAAGGAAGACCCTCAACCTCATCCTTCAATTTTACAAAAGTTGAAACTCCTTGCCCTCAAAGACTTTTTATTCTTGTTTTTCTAATCCTGTGTCATATGTGTTATCCAACTGCCAACTTGGCTACAATTTATTTAAATGCCCCTTGAATTTAATATTTCAATTTAATTAACTTATTAAAGGTAATCTTTAAATTCTTCCTTGAAATTTATCATTACTCAAATTTCCAGATATTGTTTTCATTTACCAAAGATTTCTATGACCATTTTTCTTTTTATGTAATTCCTCTAAAGTGATCCTTTTCTAAGATCTGAATGTAGTAGAGAGGTGACCCAGATTCTCAAAGCCTATACCAATAGAGAAAAAATATCTGAAAGATTTTACAATACTGGAATATGCTTGAAAAGAATTCTGGTGACATATCATGTCTACTTTCTGTGGCCCAGCCTAGCGAAGTAAAAAAGGGGTTCACCAGTAGGCTGGTCCAACTTCTTTTGCCATGGCAACACATGAAACAAATACAAAATTGTTCTCAGGCCTGTATAGTCCCCTTTCTGCTTCTTCAGTGAAGTTGACAAACTAGTAAAAAAAAAAATGTAAGACTAACAGTTTGTAGATTATTTATAAATATTGATTTACTGGTGTTGCTATTCTACTGAAAAAATTGGATCAATATTGACAGCCTTGCTACAGGTAAATTCAAACAGAAGTTGTAGTTAGATGGAGAGATATTCCATAGGTTCTCCTTCTGAGGAAAAGGCAATTGTTGGAAATTGAAATCACTATTCACTCAGGCAATGGGAAACCTCACCATAGCACAACCACTCACCATGGTATTGCAGTGGTCACGATGCTCCTTTGCAAAAATATTATCACTAATATGATTCTTTTGCACAGAAATTACAGAAAGTTTACAAAGAATTTTACGTGACCCTTCAAATTAAAAATGTTTAATACCAAGTCACTTTAATGTAAAAGTAGGCAAAAAGAAAGATGGTACAATACATTTTTTTTAAGAAACAAAATATGATTTTGAAATGAAAGAGAGGCTGAAAGTCTGTGCCTGCTCTCTTGTACAATTCAGATGATTGATATGGAATAAAATAAAAATCAACAGCAAATTAGAATACAAATGAAAAGATATGATATGCAATTGAAGTAACTTGAATCTATAAAATTATTTAATTAATCTGTTGATGCTGAAAAATGAGAAATGTATTAAAGAACAGATAATGACAAACTTGATATTTTTAAAAGTTTAACTGACTTGAATCAATTGCCATCAGGAGATTGAGGACTTAAAAATTGCCTTAGTCAACAAAGAATTCATTTCTTTATCAAGAGATTTGGTGGCCAAAAGCAATATTGGATTAGAATATAAACTTACATAGAAGAGATTTATGGAAGATTCTCTGGCAAGTAGTAATAGGTTAAAAAAAAACTATAGAAAGCTTGATAAGAAAATTATATCAAGTTTAAAGCATTTTAGGATGGAAATGAAAGGGCAACATGTATATATGTATACATATATATGGACAACATAAATGATATGG
Source organism: Sarcophilus harrisii (assembly GCF_902635505.1). NCBI lineage: Eukaryota > Metazoa > Chordata > Mammalia > Dasyuromorphia > Dasyuridae > Sarcophilus > Sarcophilus harrisii. The sequence continues at coordinate 478,501,882 of NC_045426.1, forward strand.
ACAAGGAATATATAGATATAAATTTAGATATAAACTGTGTACATACACATGTAATACATATAATGGAAATTGATCTGTAAAGATTTTTATCACAAATTCTTCTCCATAAATAGCAGTAGTCACTATATTTGAACTCTTAACATTCCTGTTGTATTCTATCAAGAATAGAGCTGAAGAAAATAGAAAATATCAAATCATTATATACATCAACATTATATACGTCAATGATACTATATGAAGATGTATTCTGATGGAAGTGGATTTCTTTGACAAAGAGACCTAACTCAGTTTCAATTGATCAAGGATGGACAGAAGCAGCTACACCCAAAGAAAAAACACTGGGAAATAAATGTAAACTGTTTGTATTTTTGTTTTTCTTCCCGGGTTATTTTTACCTTTTGAATCCAATTTTCCTTGTGCAACAAGAGAACTGTTCTGTTCTGCACACATATATTGTATCTAGGATATACTGTGACATATTTAACAGTATAGGACTGCTTGCCATCTTGGGGAGGGGGTGGAGGGTGGGAGGGAAAAATCGGAACAGAAGTGAGTGTAAGGGATAATATTGTAAAAAATTACCCTGGCATGGGTTCTGTCAATAAAAAGTTACTATAAAAAAAATTGAAACAAAAAAAGAAAAAAGAAAAAAAAATTAATAACTCATTGGATTCTTACAACAACCCCGGAAGATAGATGTCAGTAGTTTGTACTTTACAGATGAGAAAATTGAGGCAAAAAGAGGTGAAGCGACTTGTTCAGAGCCATACAGATAGTATATTATTGAGGCCAGATTTAAATACGGGTTTTCCTGATTCCAGGCTTGACATTAACTTGTCCTGGTCATGTGGATGGCACCAAAATACTTAGTCAAACATTTCTGACTCCAGACCCAGTACTTGTTTTCTCCATAACAAAGTGTTTATGTGTCTATAATGTTTCTTAAAATGTTACTGTTTTGTTTCTCAGAGACTAGATAGATATGATGGATATGAAGCAGATTCTAATGATTCCAATTCAATGCATGTTGACTTAATCAAATTTGTAAACCTCTATTATGGTCCCACAGTGGACCAGGTGCTACCTAAGCAAAGAAAGGTAAAAACATTCCATGACCTCAAGGAGCCCAAAATCTCATGGGGAAAGGCAAAATGGAAACAACTATGTATCAAAAAAGCTTAAGTGAAGATTAAAAAAAAAGTAAAGATAAAACCAAAGGGAATACACTAACTTAAAAAAAAAATCAGGAAACTTGAAGGAAGCTAGGAAAATCTAGGGACAGAAATGGAAAATTTCAGGGGAGACAACCAATGAAACTTCTTGGAGACAGGGAATAGAATGTCTTGTGTGTGGAACAGCAAGAAAGTCAGAATCATAAGGTACACGGAGGAAAGAAATGTGTTAGAAGATAGGAAAGCTGACAAAGTCTTGATTATGAAGGGCTTGCAAAAACAAATGAGATTTTATATTTGCTATTGGAGCAATGGAATTCATTGAATGAGGGTGACATGATCTGACCTGCATTTTCATTGCCAGAGGATGGATTATAACAGGAACAGACTTAAGGGAAAGGGGCCATTGTACTATGAGTTGATGAACTTCTACACTAGGTTGGTGGCAGTATCAGAGAAAGGAGCATATTAGAAATGATTAAAAAAATTGCAACCGTATTTGGATATGGGAGGGGGTGAAAGTAAGTAAAACTGAAAATGATACCTTTCAAAAATATTTTCAGAAATAATAAGGGATTTCGGAAGGAAGGACTTTAGTTGGAAACTATATTCCAGAGTTAAAAGAGCTGAAGCTCTGATTCGTTTTCCTTAAGGAATTTAGCCACAGGAGAGCAAACTAGGATTGTGAGGGTTTTTTTGTTAGTTTGTTTTTTAGGATGGGGGAAACATGGGTATGTTTGGAAGACAGCCTGTACACAGGGAGGAATTTAATATAAAATAATATAAGTAATTAATGAAATTACTTTCTTTAATCACTTGATTTTGATTCAAAGGACCCAGGTTGAAATCCTAGACGTTAAGACAATGTTACCAATCATTTGACCTTGGACCAATCAATGCTTTCACTCCCTCTAAGCATCCTTTTTCTCACTTGTTAAAAAATGATCTGTCTCTAAAGTCAACTTACAGATCCAGATACCATAATGTTGCATTTTTCTTAGCCTATTTAGTTAACCTTAGGCTGGATACTTGTCTGCTGGATATGATAATAATACCCAGATTTTACTGGAAACAAACACATTCAGTCATTGCCTTGGAAGCCTTAGAAAGGTACATATTGAAATAAGAAGTATAGTTAAATTTACTCATTTTAATAGAAAGGGTGTTTTAATTTAATTGCTTTGACTACTACCTATTATTCAAAGGCACACACACAATCTTTTGTAGGTATCATTAAGAAATCTTCATGTGGAGCAGATAGGTGGTACAGTTGGTTGAACACCAGCCCTGGAGGACCTGAGTTCAAATACTATCATAGACACTTTTTTTTTTTTAACAAAAGAGATTTATTTAGGGAAAGGGTTCCAGACAAAATGAGATGAAATAAACACCAGGAATGGTAAATGAATCACAGACACTTGACATGTCCTATGTGACCCTGGACAAATCACTTCCAATTGCCTTGGCTGAGGAGGGTAGGGGGGACAAGAAAAACCACCTTCATGTAAACAAATTGGCTTTAAAACTCTATTAAAACTTCTGGGTTGCCCTACATATAAATGTCTTCACTTTATTTTTTAAAAATTAAGTATAAAGTTTTAAAACAGAGCAACTTTGGTGGGGGAGGGAGGGGAAGGGTTCTATCACATGGATTTTAAAAGTGTAAATTATAGACAGAATGTTTTTTTTTTTTAAGAAAAAATTTCTAATTTGAATACAAAGCATTCAGAATAAAGGACAAGATATTTATTAAAAGCTGTTTCCAGACACATAAAAACTGATGAGAACAGTATAGAAGGCCTAATTCAAAAGTGTCTAATTTTGTTTGCATATTTGTAAATCAACCCTAAATAATAGTTGACTATTCCATCTCAATCAACCCTACAATTCAGGGTCAGCCATTTTCAAAAATATCTCAAATGTCCTCCCAACTTTCAATTCAAATTTCCAATGTAATATAGTATACAATGTAGTATCAATAAACTACAAATAGAAATAACAATTTAAAAAAAAACTAGAGACAAGTATATATATTTAACTTTTTTATTTTCTTCAGAATATTTTAATATTGAAGTCCAAATTGTTACTTTTAGGGAAAGGGAAACAGAGAAACATGAAAAAGACAAAACATTTCATTTAACTTATGGTATTGTGAGCAGTCACTTTTGTAGGCAACACTTTTTGTAGAAAAAAAAAAAAACAAAAAACAAACAGCACCATTAAAGAATGCATGATCCCTGAATTTTAAACAAAATACTGTCTAAAAAAAGTGTTAAAATGCTTCTTGCAGGCAGTCACATTTAGTCAGGTATCAAAGCAAGCATAACACAGTATTAAATTGTAGCAGTCCCATTGAAATCAATTGCTCCCCCTTCTGAGGATTTTGCAAACCATTTATGAGTTTTGTTTTTGTTTTTGTTTTTTTTTTCCTGTGGGAATAGTATTTTCTTTGGTAGAGGACTGAAGGAGGGTTTACTTTTTTGTATGCTGAGATAAAATGTCTATGTATGGTGCAGGGGCATTTGCCCCAAGTCTGTACTTATCATGCATGTTATGTTTGGGTTGATTTCACATTTTGCTGTTATACTGTAGGAGTAATACTGCCTTTTAAAAAAAGGCATTAAATGGCTAATGTCAAACAGATGTAAACATTCAGAATACTGACAACGAAAAAAAAACCACACGCGTGCACGCACGCACACACACATACACACACAAAAAACCCTGTACTGAAAATGTGAATCAGATTAGGTTTCTGTGAAGTAAGGAATGGTGAGGGTTGTGGAAGTATGTTTTATAGCAGTACAAGAGAATTATGGCAACCAAGTAAAGCACTTTCTTTGTAACATTCATTTACAGTACAAATACAACAAAGTTATTCTACAGACTAAATTATTGTCACTATCAAATATAGTACAAAGAGAAATTGTATGTGCTATAAAAAAAAGCAGCTCCTTTAAATTAGACTAAAAAATGTTTTCTGTTGGTTTGACAGTGACAACACATGAGGGCTGAAGACAGGATTTCAAATTCAGGAAACATTTTAGCTATATAGGCCCATGGCAGACAGCCAAGTATTATCTTTAGGACTGTCCACATCATTCTCTGAAAACATATGGGTGACAACTGGACACCTTTGCTATTGTCCACTACATATGTTGTGCAGTTTCAATAGGGCAGTTCACACTTGGGAGAAGAGCTAGTCATGGGCCTGAATCTTGTGGACATGGAGCTTCTGAGTTTGGCCAACTTTCAAGTGTTTATACTGGGACTTTATCAAACCTCATAAAAACTGTTAAACCAGAGGCTACAAGAATTTTGAAATTTTGCATGTTTGTAAAAGGAATGAGGCTGCAGCATAGAATACTTTTACCCCTGGTGGTATTGGAAAGCACCATATGCACTAATTTATACTGCTTTTATGTTAAACTGAGCAAGGAACTCTAGGTCCAGAAATCACCTAGATGTTTTATAGCTCACCCCTACAACAAGGTTACCACAGGAAGTCTGTTAAATAAAGAGGTCCAACCTCAGTAGTCTATTGTCTTCAAGTTAACCTACATTTTCCATGGACTACATCTCAACAAGTAAGCAGTATATAAATAGGGTACTCAGTTCACCAAACCTTCTATTTTTCTCACTTTGGGGAAAAAAAGAATCTTCATACTGGAAATTTATTTTGCAGTAGGACACACTTCTTAGTATGCTCCTTGGTACCTTACTGTCATTACACACCTCAGGTATATGCATATCATGAAGGAGGTGAGGGAGGGGAAGTGACTTTTTTTTTCCTTCCCCTGCTCCAAAAGTGCTACTTAGGAATTCTTTTTTAAGAAGAAAAGAAAAGAAAACAAACAAACAAAAGGCAAGTGTGCAAATATTTTTCTTCCTGATGGAGACGTATTAGGGTGTAGTAGTCCACAGGTACGACAGGGCACATACCAAAGCCCGTGTTTTAACATAAATCAAGAAGGAAATAGGTCAACTACCCCATCTGTACTCAAAGGTGGCAGCTGGTACAAATCAGCAGAGAAACCCTACTGGTCTAATTTGCATAAGTTGGCTTTTTTATATGCACTCAATAGATACCTGCAGAATATCTGACCCCTCATGTTGCTTATTACTCTTTTAATCTCACTATTTTTTAGTGTGTGAACATAGCTGCTCAGTGACACCAAACTGCATAAGCACTAAGCTAGGAAACTAAATTGGAGCAAAACCAGAATGGGCAAGAACAGGTGAAAATAAGTAAAAAGAAAAAATAGCTTTGAACTTGATTGCGCTCCAATTTAGACTACCGAATGACTAAATACACAACCATCGATAAATTCTTAAAACCTAGTCAATGAAAAATTAAAGATATAGAAGGACACTTTTCTTTATCCCCCAAAAGCCGCTTGCAAGCAATATACAAAGATGACTGGGATGATAAGAATGAATTTAGTATCACATCAGTTGCATTCACATCTCACATACAAAGTGCAAATGTTCTGTTGATTGGAAATTCTCTCCACATTGCCTATTAGGCACTGCTACAATATTTTTTTTCAATCTGCTGGTATAAACAGAGCCTCATACCCACATAGTAGCTAAAGAGTTTGGAATCAGGAACTATGAAATGCGCACTCCTGTTTCCTAGGGAGTGTTCACACTAAACTATAACTAGTACGTTGTTGTCATTCTGCTCAACTGGGGAATGAAATTCTTTGCTCTGACCCTTGTAAAAGTTAAATACAATATGATGTGATACAAAACAAAAGATACCACTAAACTGAAGCTTGGCACACAAGAGGAGCTCAAGGATCTTCTGAAGTCTATCCTGATTCCTTTGGAATGGATTAAGTGCACTCCTAACTTCTTCAAAGGTCAGGTTTATGGGAAAGTTAGTAGCAAAAGTATCAAAAAGGTGAATTGCTTCACAAAAGGAGGCATTTGTAGAGAGGAAAGCATCTTTCGAGGTTAACAATTTTCATCAATCAAACCTGACTTGCATCACATTAACAAAAGGAATTTGGCAATATCATAATAATAAATAGGAGGGAAAAACATTTAGAATCTTAAATTGCTTGTTTTAGTCCACTTTTAAGACAAACTCTAAGGGAAGCATTTACATTATTAAGATAACCCCACATGTAAACACCCAGGTGGTACTACCTAGATATAAATTACCATTTCTCCTATGTTTTTGTGTTTATTTTAGTGGCCACAGCCACATTAATGGATGAGTTCACTGCACTCCAAATTTTTGCTAATTTGGAGTAAAAAGGGTACATTTGTTCTTCCTATAATCTGCATGTGTATTTGTGCATTTGTGACTAAAGCCCCCAAATTACAACTGTTTTCAGATGTGGTGATAGTGAAAGCTTTTGAAAAGTAGCTACAGAGTCCTCAACATGCATACTGTATGTTAAATACTGATGGTCATTTTTCAAAGATACAGTATCCCTTTTTCAGAAAAACACTCCCACTTCCCCAACACTAACAATGTTTGGAATTAAATTAAGAAAAAAAAATTTAAGCATGCATTATCTAGAAGTAATTTTTAAAATAAAGATTACAAATTCAGTCAAATATATTTATACAGAGAGTAAAACATGAAATATTTTAAAAGTTTTATACTAAATTAAGCCCTATATTCTGACATTCACTTTCATCATCAATGTCACCTTAAAAGGTAATATCTGACTTTAAGTGGAGAAGCCAGAATCCAGAAGTGTCATTGATGAAGGGCCCTCATCACCTTTCCCTTCAAATTTTAATGGCTATTAATTATACTGAATAAAGTGGAAAGATTTCACCAAATTTATCCATTTATTTACCAAGATGTGAAATATTTTAATTGGAGAGATTACTTTTTGTCTTGCTTTAAGTGTCATGCATGAAGCTATGACAAATAGCATATAGTACTGAGGCCGAATTAGTTATCCTGGATTTAAAATAAATTTGGAGTAGCCAAAGTCACATTATTGGCTCTATAAGACCCACTTGGGATTGAGGATGGATAATTTCTTCCCCAGATGGATAAACTTCTGTGCATCTTTTAAGAGGCCATCCTATTCTATTCTATTAATAATGTTTGGAAGGGCTAAATGGGGAAATCAATAAGAGAAATTATTTTCATTAAACTCTTACCTCTTTTAATATTTCTCGTGAGGCTCAGCAAGCAAATAACTCCCTATCACACCTTTAGGTCTGATCCTTCCCCCAGTTAATATGACTGGGCATAATACATTGTACAGGTAGGTTCAGGTTAAGGAATTAGTAGGACAACTAAATCTTGCAATTGTTAATTTTAAATAACTATGTGTCTCCCCGACTTCATTTTCAGTTGAAAGGAATCAAATTATCATGTCCTACTTATTTATCTCAGGGCACTGCACATCAACTACCTAGGTAAACAAACACTATACAGTGTGTGTCCATATTGGCAGATTATCTCCCAAACTGTGAATGACACTTCTTAAAACCCTCACTTATAATGGTAACCAAGCTTATTGAAAACAAAACAAAACAAATAGAAAAGCCACACACAACATGCCACTGAGACATTTCTGATGTGATGCATCCTTTTTAAGAGAGATAATAAGGCAAAGGGGGTGGGGGAAGGGAGGAAAGGAATCTAAGTGTGAGGAATATAACCTCCCCTAAAGTAAAATAAATTAGAATGACAGAAAGCATTTTATATAAATTCTTTTTCTGTTGTTTGGCTCCTCCACAGGGAAATGGGATACTGCACCTTGGACTTGGCTCCTATCGGACAACCAGGCAAGCTACGCAGAGTTTGGAAGGGCCTATGCAGTCATCGTGGCAGAAGGCTCCACAGCCCTTGCACACAATCATGGCTTTCAGCCTGCACGAACATTTCAATTCTAGCTCATCTGCATTACTGTTGTCAGCAAAGTTTTGAACTGGAATCTGAGCATTCTGGGTAGAGAGACCTGTAGCAGTGCTGGAAACATTTCCCAAAATTCCAATGGACTTTTCAATTGCAGAAGCTGCCCTTTTGAAGCTTGTGCTACCAAAGTGTATAGCTGGGTAATTTCCACAGAGCTGCTGTGGTGGCTGTGGTTGCTGTGGCTGCACCTGCATTTTCTGAGCAGCTAATTGGGTAAAAGGCTTTTGTGGCTCAGAAAGTATATAGGAAGAGAAATCTGCATTTTTTAGTCCAAAGGCTTTTAACTGTTCTTTTACTTCATTCTGGTCATAAGACACTTGCTTCATACTCAGTTCACAGCTGCTCAGACCTTCCTCAAAAGAAAGAGGTTCAGATTTTATATTGCTACATAGGCTGGCTGGTTGTGGCCAACTAAGTCTTTTAGTGGTTTCCATAGTAACTGGTGGTTGTTTTTGATCAGGTGGGACTTCTGCATTTGGAACAGAAGGTGGTATGGGAGGTGGAGGTGGGGGAGGGGGTGGAGGCAAGGGTGGTGGTGGTGGTGGGGGATGCACCAAGGCTTTATTCTGGAGGGCATGTGCAGTGCTGCCTATGTCATCACCTTCCTTAATGGGAATACTGGGTGATAACACACTGGCCAACCTTAACTGGTGAGTGGTCGTTGGGATTCCAACCTCTCCCAAACCTTTTTGTTCCAGGTGTCTGTTGAAAGCAAATGAATGGCAGCCAGCTGGGGCCTTGGAAGAGGCCTGCAATAGAGCAGCTGACGGAATGGGGCCCCGTGTAGTCACAGGCATTTGGTAAAACTGTGGTCGGTGTGAGGTACCGGCGTCTGTATGAAAGCTGCCATTCTTGTCAACATGGAATAAGTTCTGCTGGAAACTACAAGAGGGAAGCAGCCTCTTCTGCTGCTTCATCTCAGGACTGTGAGTGATTCTACCTTGGGTGGTGTGTTTGCTCATCCACTCTTGCTTAAAAGGCTGGCTGTGCCCCAGTGGATTCATGTTGGAGCTGACACATGGTGCCACTTTAACATCTGTGTCCATCAGCAGCTTCCCGGGCTCACATTTCACTTGAGCATGTTCCCCCACAGTCCTAGCTACTCTCTTTTTTGGGTGGTTTTCTCGCTTTCTAATTTGCAGTGGCACTAGAGTTCCTGCCAAGTAGCCCTTACCATCTGGATTTGGAGAGCTAGCAGGAGTCTCAACAATATTCCTTTCAGATGCTGTTTTGCCCACAGGAGTCTGCAGAGGCAAGGGAAGGCGATGAATTTCCAGCTTGGCTCCTAATCGGGGCTGCGGCAAGGCTTTTTCTAAAGGCAGGTTGCCTTGTAATAACTGTGTCACCAGGGGATTGTTGGCCTCTACAGATGACAGGCGACAGCTTGAGCTTCCTCCACCTGGGACTCTCTTCATCGATTCTGTGGCCAATGACAGAGTCTCTTCCACAGAACTGGAGGCAGACGCCTTAGTGTTTGGGGTCTGCTGTATATTTGGGGTAGCTACCTCAGCCTGAGGAGGCATTTCTGGTATTGGGAAATCTTCCGTGTCCATTCTAAAGCACTTGTCGATTTCAGGGGCTTCTGATTTCACTGGAAGAGCAATTTTTGCCATAAGATTCCTAGAGTGTAACTCTGAGACATGAGTGTAGTTGGAATGTTCTGTTTTGATCGTCTTGGGGCAATTCTGCTCCAGGTACTCCTTATGTTTATTTATAGCTGTAGAATGGCTGGCTGCAGGAGGTTCTGTACTCATGACATCTTCACTGTTCCAGCAAATGAGATTACCCGTATTGTACTGATTGCTACAAGTAGTGTCTGCTTCACTTTTGAAAGAAGTGGGGCCTTGTAATTGCTCAGGAAATCCATGACTAGGTGTAGTGACCTCGCCTACTTTATCAGGAGAACCAAGAGGCAATTCTCGGAGATGGGCACAAGTGGAACTCAATGGTTTGCCATCTTGCTTTGCTGTAGGAGTAGCAAGGAAGCCCAAACCATGTTCAATGTTTTCACCTGTCATGGGTTCAGACCTGTTGATAACAGATACTTGAGGACATGCCACATTTTGTAAGGCTGCTTCTGTCCTCGATGGCCTGCTCTGCACATCTAGGCCAGTTTCTGCACTTTCAATAGAAACAGTAAGTGCCAAGCTGGAGCTCAGTGTGGCACTGTGATCAACAATGACTTTACAGGGAATCGATCTGTTCACTGCTGGTGGTGTATAGCCTCCAGGTGGGTGCTGAGGTTTGCCAGAGTGCTCTGGCCTACTTCGGACAGCTGTACTTTTTTCCAAGCTTTCAGGACCCACCTTGGTAGGGCTGTCGTAGGAGCTTATTGTTAACATGTTTCCAGTAAACATAGCAATAGGTGGGCATTTAGCTGAGGAGTCTGTGGCTGCAACCCGATCACTGCAGCTCAGAGCTGCTCTCACAGTGGTGCTTATAGACATGCTGGTCTGCTCATCACATCCAGGCATGGCTATCTTATCAGAAGGAAATCTGCCACTGGTTCCCACGGGGGGAACCAGGACAGAGCTGGGAGGAACATGATTTGGCAAATTATTTCCTATGGAGGGAGATGGCACAGTAGGATACTGACTGGAGACTAAGTTATTATTAGCATTGTTGCTTGTTACTGGCAACCTTTTATCATCAACAGAGTTTGGTAAGACTGAACTCTCTGTGGAAGGCGTAACAGGAGCATTATCAATACATTTTGGTACAATGGTTACACATGTAGTATCAGCTCCCTGGATGGTTTTTAGCATATTTAAGTTACAAGCAGAGCCTGTAGAATTTGTATTGTCAACAGACATTAAAAGAGAGGATTTATCAACAGAACTTGCAAAGGGAAGCTCTTTAATTGTTCCTGACATGGCAGTGTTGCAAACAGACACAGGGACAGAATTTTTATTAAAAAGTATGGGCATACCACTATTTTCAGAAGAGGTAGATGAAATAACTTTCTCAGACAAATGTGACATAGGTATATTTTCATCAGAACTGTGAAGAGATATGTCAGTAGCAGTTTCTGGTAGCTTAGCAGGATTAAGTGACTGCTGCAATAAAGTGGTAGTTTCCCGGAGGGGAGCAGACTTGTTGCTAGGGGACCTGCAGTTTGGATTAACTATAATGACACCAGTTGAACCTTCCATCTTTGCATCAGGAGTAGCTGAAACTTCCAGAGTAGGAGGCCCATCCTTTGAGCTAAGCTGTGGCAACCTGGCTTCTTTATTAGTCTGGAGTAAGTGTGCTCTTGCTTGATGCTTTGCAAAGAGCTTGGCTTTTGTTTGTTCTTTGATGTGTGCCAGGGTCCGGGTCTTCCCACCTTCACCTGGACTCCCCATAGCTCCTGAGACTATGCTTGCAGCAGCAGCGACTGCAGCTGCAGCAGCAGCCTCTCTCTGAGCCCGAGCTTGTTGGGCTCTTGCCTTGATATCTGCGAGGGTCCTTGCACCTGTGTTCCTCCCACCACTAATTGAGGTGCTAGGTGATGATCTAGACTCTGGCTTGGAGACTGGCTGGCTCTTGATAATAAAAGGAGGCCCAATTTTTGATAGCTGAATCTGAAGGAAAAAGAAAAGGGAACAGGGAACAGAAATATTATTTTTCCACCACAATAAATATACTTATTTGGCTATTACATAGTAAAGAACATGCTGCACTCTCATCATATTTTTCTTTTTAGGAAGAATAAAATAAAATTAAATCCTTATGATGGTCAAGGCTTTAGGGCATAAAGACAGGCTGATTCAGCTCAGCACAAATATGAAAATGATACAGTCATCTATGAAAATGATACAGTCATCTGCCACCATTCATCAAGCATTCTTTATCTGCTTTTAATCTTCTTAAAAACAAAGAACTGAACTCACTTTTAAAAAAAAGAAGCAAGTCTTAACTGTACAATGGAGAAAGAATGGTGCCTTACCTCACAAGGCTTCTGTGAGGATTAAAAAAGGAAAGTTCATGCCGGTATTATCATGATATTTCAGAGTATAAGAACAAGACAGAGTGTCATTTTTGGAGTTAAAACCTAAGTGCAAAACTAGCCAAGGGCGAATCACGAACCATGAAGTGGTTCCTACTTCACAGGGTGGTCATGAGGCTCACTTGAGAAAACAGAGGAAAAGGGGACTATATGTCTCTTAGTGTTATTATTAACATTAATATCAATAATCATACATCTCTTTAATCATAGTGGGTAGAGGGCTAACTTATGCAGTCAGGAAGGCCTGGGTTCAAATCCTTCCTCAGACATGTAACTTGCTGTTTAATGTTAGATCTAATGTAGGTTAAATCTACTCAATGCCCCAGAGAATTACCTAAGACTATAAAATAGAACATTTGCTGATTTTTATCAATAGTCAGATTTCTTCACTGAGCATTCCCTATACTACTGAAAACCACAGAATCTGAAAGAAAAAAAAAAGGTACAAACTGAAATTATAGGTATCTTGCTTTATATCTAATAAACAATTTGTCATCTAACTTTTTCTGAGCAAGGCACTTTCTAGCTGAGAAAAAAAAGTCCATACACTGTTTTTCATCTTCTTTGTATTATTCTAAAACTTAAACCATCTTAATTTCGTTCTTTGACCAACATTTGACATGAGTTAAATCTAATATATACATGTAATATTTTCCCAAAGAAACTCATCATATTCTAGTTGACAACAATAACTACAAAAATACTGGTAATTTTCTTTTAGATAATATTTAAAATGAAATTTCCTATTGTAATTATTTGTTATCATATTCTGGCCTACCAACTTTTAATACAGTGGTTTTGATATTCAAAAGGGTAAACAAAAGAATTACAGTTTTAGAGCTGGAAGGAATCTTAGAGACCATTAAGTTCAAATACCAAATTATACAGATGAGAAAACTGAGATTCACTGATGGAAGAGTTGAAATTGTTAACACTGGTCCTCTGACTCCAAGTCCAGTGTGCTCTTTCCTTTATACCAATAACTGAGCCTTATGAATTTATGGAACAGCAGTTGGGAGAATGCCTAATATTTCCCCAACATAATGGGAGCATGGCTATCAAATGTCATTAAGGGCAAGCAGGAAAGCTGTTATTTAGAAAAAACACATCCTTTACTATTTTTTTTTCCTTGTTACAGTTAATATGTAAACACACACACATTACATATCAAGCCACTTCACTCCCCTTATTCAAAATGTACCCAATTTATACCCAGCACTTCTGTGACTAGATATATCAGGATAATACATCACAGAACCTTTAAAATTCTTCCGCCTTTAGTTTATTTAACTAGGAAAAAATAGAAAATAAAACTCAATACACATAAAAAATGGATATCAAACCTTCAATAATTGCTCCTGTATCCTCTCCTAATTGCATGATTATTCTCAAAACATCTATTTAAGTAGAGCTTTCAGGCCTGCCATTTCTGCTCCAGACTTACTCTACCATGTCCTAGCACTAGGTGCCTTTGTCTCTCCCCACCCCCCCTTTCCCAGCTGCCTTTTATGTTGTCTTTCCTATTAGAAGGTAAGCTTTTTATGGGGGGGAAAAAACTGCCTGTTTTCTGTTTATATTTAGCATTCTTAGTGCTCAGCCCAGGATCAGAACATAGTGCTTAAAGACTGGTGTAAAAAAAAACAAAACAAAACAAAACAAAAACAAAAAAAAAAAAAAAAAGGCGGGGGGCTGGGGGGAGGGAAGGAAGGAAAGGAAGCTCAACATGTGTTATTTTTGTGGCAGCTAGACAGCACAGTGGACAGAGCACAGGCCCTGAAGTCAGGAGAAAACTAAGTTCAAATCTGGTCTCAGACACTTAATACTTCCTAAGGCTGTGACCCTGGGCAAGTCACTTAATCCCAATTGCCTCAGAAAAAGAAACAAAACCATGTTCTTTTACCTGTATTTCTTAAATATGTGGATCTATTGCAACACTTTAGAGTATGTAGTTACAAAGGAAGGGAAAAAAAACAAAAATGAAACAATATGATTTTTGTTGTTTTTTTATGTTAAATATGTTTATGTAAATAAACATTATAGTAAGGCTTACATGTATCTTTGACATTTTTATGTTCAGTTTCAGAAATCAAAAGTGTAAGGTTTTACATATTTTTCATGTCACTAGAATAGTATATAACTGATGAGAGTTGTTTTACTAAACAGCAGGACCAACTAGTTGAGACCTAAAAAGTCAACCAGAAATTCATTTCACGTGTCTTTTATCATGTTATCATGATAAACAGTGTTCATCCCATGCTTTATATATTTGGTCAGATTCCATCACACTGCAAAGACTATTACAGAATTAATATTTTTTGCAGTAAAGAAACAACTAAAGTGTCCAAAAATCAAAACACGCAAACAAGTTCTATTCCTGACCTGATCAATCCTGAACTGACCTTGGGGAAAGCATCTGTTCGCTCACTCATTCATTGAAAATTTGTTTAGTAAATTCCACAGATGACTTTAGGATGAAAAGCATTGAATAAAAGCAAAATATAGCATATAGAATTTTGATTTAATTAAAAACTTAATTTTTTATTAAATTAAAAAATTAAAAAGTTTCACATTTTATATTAATGTTATGTTTATAGAAACACAGAAATGAAAACGCTCTTAAGAAGTCACCAAATCCAAACTTTATTCAACTTAAGAATCCTCTTGATAACATCTCTGCCAAATGCTACATTACTCTGGCAGAATTACTAAATGTAGTAAAATTTAATATTGATAGAGTAAATAATCATCCAAAGTCTCTGGTTTATGCACTTCCAAAGATGGGAGTTCACTAATCAACTAGGCAGCTTAGCTTTAACTTGATATTCAACTTAGAATCTACTTTCTGGGCCTGCCTATCCATTTATCCTAATATCTTAGGAAACACTGGATGAACTAGTTCTCCTTCAACATCTATTTCATATAAATGATGTCTATTATCAATTCCTTCTCTCAATGATTTCTAAAGACATGATTTTAAATCCCCTCATTATCCAGATAGACTTCTAAATGCACAGGCCATTCAGGTAATGTCTCTCTTGATTTGCTTATGGCAAGAATCGTTTTAATTAAAACTTTAAATGCTGAAACTTATCTAAAAATATGCCATAAACTTGATTTATGTCAGAAAAAGAAACATATCTATAATAACTCATTAATTAGAGGTTGTTCAAAGTTCTTTGCAACATAATCCATGTATTAAAAGCTGAGTTAATATTAGCACTACTACTACTAGCATCTATACAATGCTTATATATGGTTTGCAAAGGTCCTCACAAATTTTATTTTATTTTTTTCCCTCAGAATTAGGTGCTATTATTTCCCTCATTTTGCAGATGAAAAAAAATGCCCAGGGTCACACAACTATTAAGTGACTGGGTGGCCAGATTTGAATTTAGGACTTCTGGATTCAAGATAATCTGTTTTATCTAACTAACAGAAGAAAAAAGCAGGACCCTCAAGATTTTGGCCCAAATCATAGAACTAGGCAATTGTGAATCTGCAATAATAAAACTTGAGTCTCATGCCTCTGTGAATGAAATCTTAATCATCAACATTCAATGAATGGAAGAAATCATTAAACAAAGAATTCTGGGCAATATGGAATCACCCACTTACCAAGTTTTTAGAGAAAAAGAACAAAAAAATAAAAGGAAAATAATTTTTGTTTGTGAAATGCAGTCAATGGCCACTATCTACTTAGTGTGATGGTTAATTAATAATTAAGGAAACAATGTGAGCTATATGATTTATTAACCTGTGATCACAGGCATTTGCTAAAACTGTGGTTGATGTGAGGTACTGGCGTCTGTGTGAAATAAACTTGGTCAATAAACTTTCCAGTCAGTTCAAACTTGAATACAAAGTGGGATAGATTTTTATATATTAAAAGCAATCAAATAAAATAAATTAATTATAAGAAAATAATAATCCAGGATACATGCCAGAATATAAAATTAAGTAATCTCATTGATAATTGGAAGAAACATTGGGGGCTTTCCATGTTGGTAGGGGGATAAACAGGTTTTGGTATCTTTCTTTCTCCCAAAATTAAGAGATGCTGACTAATTGAATCCACCTGCACTTATGAAACAAAAGATAATTTATACCATCTAGTTTCCAATGGATGATTTGCAGAAAAACAACAAGATGGAGGAAAATATAAGTGGCAGAACAAATGAGTCAGTTTTCAAAAGATAGATTCTAATTGATTTACTTGAGTCTAACACCACACTAACTCCATTTTAAAGCTGGCCTTCATTTCATCTCCTTATTACCCAGTGTACACATTTGGACACACAAAGGCAGTGTGTGTGTGTATGCACACACATGTGATTGCATCTCTTTCTTTCTCCCTCCTCAGCCCCCATGGGTCTTTCCCTCTCTCTATCTGGCCCCACCATGGTCCATATTACTTCCCGTTTCACTTCCCTACTGAAAACAGTCTGAGACCTGATTATGTGATCATGTCAAGGCATTACTAAATTGCTCCTGATTTTATAAAGTGAATAAACTCACTTCAGATTTGGAGAGAGTTGCCTGAATGAATAAAGAGACTGGAATAATGCCCTACTTTTGGTCTCTTTAAATGACTCTGAATGCTTCAATACTGTACCTTGAGAGGTGGTACCCTGGGTTCCTCCCGTGGAGGCTGCTCTTTTTCAATTGGGCTGGTGGCTGAAGCACTACGGCCTGTCTGATCATCTTCTATTCTTGCTCTTTTCTCCTTACAGATTCCAAAACTGTGCTGTTCTACAGTTTTCCTCTTTGAGATCTCTGGTTCCCTATTTTCATTTCTTATTCCTTCAGGTGACTTGGCAACATCTGAGGATTTAGAAGAATGTGAACTCTCCAATCGAGTCTGTGTACTCCCCTGCTTGTGTGTCTTATTCCGAGATCCTTCAGAAAATGAAGCTTTCTCTAATGAGGTATGTTGTTTGTCATGTGACTTAGCTGGAGGAAGCTCGTTGCTCTTAGCCACAGTGCTTTCAGATGAAACAGACCCCTCAGATGTTGAGCCTGTACCTTTCTTTTCAGTTCTTTGCTGGGCAATTTGACTTTTAACTTTTGTCACTTCTGGAGGAGAGAGCTCTGGAACAGACGCAACACCAGACTGCTCTGTTTCTGCAGGAGAATGACAAGGCTGCTGGTTCAGGATTTTACTGTGGGCATCCTCAGCTGTTGAAGTTTCAGGGGTGACAGGTGGTAGATCCAACTGGATAGTCTCAGGTGTACGCAGATGCATCGTTTGATGAGTCATAAGGCTCTCCCCTGGAGGTTGAGAAAGGGTAGAATTTTCATCTTTGAGAGGAGAGAGTGGCTCTTCAGATACAGAAGGTGACTTTCTTGGTTGATGGATGAGCCTTTCACTCATGGAAGAACTAGAAATTGGAGATGTTTCTAAGGGGACAGGTAAACTGGTAACAAGGGATGTCTCCGATGTCAGAAGTACTGAAGAAACAGAAGAGGTTTCCGATGTCAAAGGCAAATCAGACATTGGTGATGTTTCTGATGTTAAAGGCAAGTTAGACACTGGAGAAGCTTCTGATGTCAGAGGTAAATTGGACATGAGGGATGTTTCTGATGTTCCAGGAGAAGTAGACATTGGAGATATTTCTGACATCAAAGATGCATGAAGGTTTTCATCAGCAGGCTTTCTATTACTATCTGTATCAGTGTTTTCAGTGCTGGACACCTCAGAACAAAAGGTTATTTCAAGAGATGCAGGTGTACAGGGCTCTTCTGAAGTGGACTGTGTTTCCCCACCTGGGGATGTCACACTAGCAGATGCTCCCTCTGGGCTCTCTGAAGAGAAAGATGTTTCAGAGACACAAGCATTTTCAGAAAGCTGTTCATCAGGATCACTCTGTAGCTCCATATCCACAGCAATGCTTTCAGCTGGAAACAGTTCTTCTGTACCATGAGGAATACTCTGTGTTTCTGAGATATTGGACTCTTTTATAGATTCTGGCTCCTTATCTGCTGTATCACTGATAGAATTCAGAGAGGAAGCAGAAGGGGTTGGGGATTCACAGTCGGCTATCTGATCAATAACAACAGTCATTTCTTCCTGAGGGGATTCCAATTTCTCTTCCACCTTAATTTCAACATGAGGCAGTGTATCTAAGACATCATTCATCATGACACAGCCTTCTACATTTTCCTCAACAGGCACTATCTCTGCCTCTTCATTTGGATTTGGGGGGCTACCAGATTCCTCAGAAAATTCTGGTTCTGTCTTAAGATTTTCATCCTGGCATTCACAGAAAGTAGTTTCTACCTCTTCTGCAACTTCTTCTTGAATTACAGATTCTTCAGGGATCAAGATGTCTTCTGATTCTGATTCTGTCATGATATTTTTAATTGGGACCTGTTCCATGGAAGCACAGAAATCAGTTTCTGGAGAAGGTGGAATTTTTGTGCTTTTTGGCAACTGTTCTTCAAAGGATGATGGTGTAGATGGACCAGGCAAACATGACGACCCACACAAAGGAGTATTTTCATCACCATCACTATTTTCAACTGAAGTGAGCTTCATTGATTCTTCTCTTGACATACCCAGCCTGAGTAGAAATTACAGACATTAAGTTAATATTCAATTACAGAGAATTAATATTATCATTTGACTTTTTTTTTTAAACAGATTCCATATTTCACAAATTTGAATCTTCATATGTTACGTAAATATTTAAATTTTGGGGGGCTAGCTTATAGTAAATTCAGTTTTTCTATTTGTTTTAAAATTATGACAAAAATTAAAGCACATTTCTGATTTTAAAATATAGATACCCAAAGATTGTAAGCTTTTTGAATGCATGGATTCTAACTTATCCATCACTATATCGCTTCATGGATTTTAACAGAGTAGATACACCTCAAATTAGTCAATCACTCACTTCTCTCTCCCTTCTCACTTTTCTCTCTATCCTGACCTATGAATTCACTTGTAGAAGGAACTTCTGATGAAGTTCTCTCTATCAATTCATATCCAGATCTGATAGGTAACGTTGTCTTCAGGAGTTGCCTGGGACACTGAGGACTATAAGTGTCTAGCCCAGGCTCACACAGCTAGGATATGACAGAGGCAAGTTTTGAATCCAAGATCCAGGAAGTGAACACAACACCTCTAGTAAACATTTGTTAATATAAATTAAAACTAGCTATGTCCTTTTTTATAAATCATTTATTAGATCAGATTTTTGTATTCTTTCACGATGAAAGCCAAGGTAGATATCATTATACTTGGGTGGCAAAATGCTGGTGAGTAATTTTGGTACTTTATACTACTGGACTAATATTTCTATAATCACCTCAGTGGGCCAGAAAAAATAAATACATGTGAGAAAGGGTGTAACAGTAACAGAAATATCACAAGTCATCAAAAAGAAAGAGGAAGGCAACAGAAATATAATCTATTACTTTGGTTATATTCTAAGACATAAAGTGAATCTGAAAATGGAGAATTCTGTACTATCCCAATAAAAGGTAAGATTCAAAATCTGATCCTTTATTATAATTTAAAAGAAAAAAGATTGAGCTGAGAAAGTGTGAAGACAAACTGACTAAACAAGTTCCTTAGTGTTTATTTGTTTGTTTGTTTTTAAAATGTAACTTACTAAGTTCTGACTTCATTTTGTTATGTTTATAATGACAAAAGTCTGGTATAAAAAACAGCAGCCTTGCTTAGAACAGGGACTACCTTTTAAATATCTTCATGACTGAAAATAATTCTGTCAAGGATTACAAATTATGCCAAATCACCAAGTCACTTTTTACATGAATATATGGCATAATTCTAATGGTACTAGATGCCAGGGAAATATTTTTTTGCTAACTAAAATTAAATTATTGTGTCAATGAATAAGGAGAGGCAAAGAAATAGATCAGAGGACACCCTAAAGAAAGGGCACTGGGAGGATTCAATCTACTTATAATAACATCCAAGAATGAAAAGAAAAAAACTGGATGAGTATGCACTTCCATCTTTTACCTAAAAAGTATTCAGGAAATCAAATAGACTGGATCTCTGATCATTTATCTATCCACTTAAATTATTAAGGCTGGAACTTTGATTACAAAGGCAAAGTCTAATAGAAGATTTTTTTTTTTAATTAAAGCTTTGTATTTTTCAAAACATATACAAGGACAATTCTTTAACATTAGCCCTTGCAAAACCTTGTGTTCCAATTTTCCCTCCTTTCCCCCATACCCTGCCCTACATGGCAAGTAGTCCTGTTGTTGCCTGGGTAAACTGGAACACTAATACACTAGTGGTGGAGTTGTGAAAGAATCCATGATGATCTGGTTCTACTCATTTCACTTAGCATCAATTCATGTAAGTCTCTCCAGGCCCCTCTGAAATCATCCTATTGGTCGTTTCTTATAGAACAATAATATTCCATAACATCTATATACCATAATTTATTCAGCCATTCTCCAATTGATGAGCATCCATTCAATTTCCTGTTTCTTGCCATTACAAAAAGGTCTGCCACAAACATTTTGGCACATGTCGGTCCCTTTCCCTTATTTAATATCTCTTTGAGATATAAGCCCAGTAGAAACATTGCTAGGTCAAAAGGTATGGACAGTTTGATAATGTTTAGAGCATAGTTCCAAACTGCTTCAGAATGGTTGGATCTGTTCACAGTTCTACCAATAATGTATCATTGTCCCCTCCCCTCCAACATTTGTCATTATCTATTCCTGTCATCTTAGCCAATCTGAGACATGTGTAGTGGTATCTCAAGAGGCGTCTTAATTTTCATTTCTCTGATTAATAGTGATTTAGAGCACCTTTTCATATGACTATATGTTTGGTTTACCAAAACTATCACTCTTTGCAGATGACTGGTGGTATTATTTAGAGAATTCTAGAAAAACAATTATTTGAAACAATTCATAGCTTTAGCAAAGTTACAGGAAATAAAATAAACCCACATAAATCAAAGGCATTTCTATATGTTACCAATAAAGCCCAATAATAAAAAATTGAAATCCCATTTAAAATAACTTGACAATATAAAGTATTTGGAAGTCTATCTGTCAAGACAAAGCCAAGAACTATATGAACACAATTACAAAACACCTTTTACACAAATAAAGTTAGGTCTAGCCAACTGGAAGAACATCAATTGCTCATGGGTAGGTCTAGCTGATATAATGACAATTCTACCTAAATTAATCTACTTATTCTGTACAACATCAAGCTGCCAAAAATACAGAGCTAGAAAAAAATAGTAATATAATTTAACTAGAAGAATACAAGGTCAAGAATATCAAAGAAACAATGAAGAAAAATGCAAAGGAAGGTGGCCTAGCTGTACCAGACCTGTAACTATATTATAAAGCAGTGGTCATTAAAATCATTTAGTTTTGGCTAAAAAACAGAATAGTGGATCAATGAAGAATAGGTTAGATACACAAGACACAATAATCAATGACTATTGTAAGTGAACTATTTGGTAAAATGAAATCCAGCTTTTGAGATAAGAATTCAATATTTGACAAAAATTGCTCAGAAAACTGGAATGGCAGAAACTAGGCATCATAATCTAATATCCTATACTAAGATAAGGTAAAAATGAATTCATGATTCAGACACAAAAGGTGATTCTATAAGCAAATTAGAAGAATAAGGGGGTAGCCTACTCCTACCTCTCACATTTGTGGAGAAAGGAGGGATTTATGGCCAAAGAAGAACTAGAGAACATCATAAAATGCAAAATGGATAATTTTGATTACATTAAATTTAAAAAGTTTTCCACAAATAAAACCAATGCAGCAAGTTTAGAAGGAAAGCAGAAAGCTAAGGAAAAAAATTTACAGCCAGTGTTTTTGCTAAAGACTTCATTTCTAAAACATATATAGAACTGACTTAAATTTATATGAATATAAGTCATTCCTCAACTGATAAATAAACATAGGCTATGAACATAATTTTCAGATGAAGAAATTAAAGTCATTTCTAGTGAAAAAGTGCTCTACATCACTATTGATCAAAGAAATGCAAATTAAGGCAACTCTGAGTTAGCACCTTCACACCTCTCAGATTGGCTAAAATGACCAGAAAAGATAATGCTAGATGCTGGAGAGGGTATGGGTAAATTGGAACACTAATACACTGGTGGTGGAATTGTGAAAGAATACAACCATTATGGAGAGTAATTTGAAACTGTGCCTAAAAGGCTATCTGACTATGCATATTTTTCACAGCAGAGTCTCTACTGCATCTGTATCACAGAGAGATCATAAAAAAGGGAAAAGGCCTCATATGTGCAAAAATATTTGTAGCGATCCTTTTTATAGTAACAAGAAACTGGAAACTGAGTAGATGCCCATCAGTTGGGGAATGGCTGAATAAGTTATAGTGTATAGTATATAGCAGTGGTCCTCAAAGTGTAGTCCAAAGAATTTTTGGGATCTCTGAAACCCTTTCAGAGGGTCTATAAATTCAAACTTATTTTTTATTTCTAATATAGTAAATAGCTATAAATATAACCCATGTGAACAAAAACTCTTTGAACAGATCCTCGATAGTTTTTTAACAAGATGAAGATACTGAAAACAAAAGTTTGAGAACCACTGGTATATAGTATATGGTATAGTATAGTATATGAATATGATATGTTATATTATATATAGTATATGAATAAGTTATAGTATATAGTATATGGAATATTATTGTTCTTTAAGAAATGATAAGCAGAAACGCCTGGAAAGACTTACATGAACTGATGCTGAGTGAAGCAAGCAGAACCAAGAGAACATTGTACACAGTAACAGTAAGATTATATGATGACTAACTATAAGGGACTTAGCTTTTTTCAATAATGTGCTGATTCAAGGCAATTCTAACAGACTTGGAATTCAAAATGCCATCCGTACCCAGAAAAAGAATTATAGAAACTGAATATATTTCAAAGCATAGTATTTTCACCTTTTTTTTTTGTTTGTTTATGTTTTGTTTCTCATATATATAATTAGGGGAGGAATTACTTGAGTCAAAAATACTAACAACACTTTTACATCACAACATTTATATAAACATACATTAACTTAGTTTAAGTGCTAAAAGTTTATATTTATATATAGAAGTCTAGAAAAAAAGAAAACGTAATTTTGATTTATGATAATTTAAATAGATTTAAAGCATTTATTTCTAATATATTTATTAAAGGAAACATTTTAAAATGAAGAAATGTATTTAAAAACTATGAAAAATCAAAATTGACTTCCATGGTAAAGTCCCATGTGCCATTTTCTACTCACAGTGAATTTTTATGGATAAGTTGTACATTCTTGAAAATGAGTTTTTTAATAGGAGTGCTGACATGCCCCTGTAATTTTATCCACAATTCCTTATATAAGGGAGTGCTTGCCTTTTATCAAAGATTTATTGAATGCCACAGCATGACTTTCCTATTCAAAGCAAAGGATTATATTTACATTTCCCTCTAAAACAAATGAAAAAAAAGTTTAAATACTTACTTTTCTCCATAAAACCTTTCAAAAAATTTCTCTTTCCAAGGTTCTGTTTTCTTTTCTTTCTCAATTTCTTGCCTTATCCGTAACTGCATTTCTGGGGTAAACTCTCCTAGAAGACACATGTTAACATTGTGAATAAAAGTAGTCCTATCTCTTACATCTTTGTCAAAGGTCATACACATAGTGGCAGATTGAAGACTCACTGCTCTTTTCAAGCTTCCATAGTCTCGGAAGCTTTTCAAGCTTCCACTAATTTAGATACCTATCTTGAGGCACTGAATAAGGTCTGACAGAAACTTAAACAACCCAGGTCTTTCTAAACTTGGAACCAGGCAAGGGTCAATAATCAGATTATGGCTCACTTCATTCAATCTTCAACAAAGAAATATATATACAACAAACTGAAAGAATCATACAAAAACTAGAATCAAGCAAAATCTTAATTTGCAAATGGAGAAACTAAGGTCCTTGGAGGTTAAACAATTTATCCAAATTCACAAAGGTAAACAAATCTGAGATAGATTTGAACACGGACCCTCTAAAATTTCAGAGTCAACGCTCTTCTAGATGTTGAAGGCATTAGAATTCGTTGAAACAAGATTGTGATTTGTACTAAAGTATAATTCAAAAGAGCTTTGACAAATTGAAAAATTTGAAAGAATATAAGTTGTGTCAAATACTTCAATATTTCAAAAATCTACGATGTTGGTTTGGTTACTCTCTTCAATCAAAAGATTGAAACTTCTAATAGACTGCCTTGGGATCATAGGATCACAAAGTTAGAAATGGAAGGGAATTTAGAGACTTCCTAGTTCAAACCCCTCATTTATTATATAAGAAACCGCGGTCCACAAAATGATTGGCCAATGATCATATAGATAGTATATGACAGAGATCGTATTTGGGTTTTTGTGACACCTTTAGCAGTCCACCTTTGTGACTTCCCCCTTTGTGGCTAACCTGACAATTAGCATTTACTTAGGAGAAGTCAAGGGACAAAATAAAGATTAAAATAGGTGTGGTAAATATGAAACAGATTTGGGAGAGCATATAATTAGCAAGGAAAGGGGGAGAAAAGGAATATGCTATGATGTGTGAGTATGCCACAGACTGGCAGGCTAAATCCATAGAAGAATACAGCCGACTAATCAGAGTTAGCTATGTAAAGAGAAAGACAGCAATTAAGAATTTAACAAAATTAATTGTCAGTCACAGGCACAAAATCGAGGATCATTATCTTTCCATTTAAGTAGAACATACTAAAGCTTCTCTTCCCAGTTTTTTCAGAAAACTAAGCAAGTAGCGAGTGATTTTTGTGCTATGATGAGTCAATAGAGTAGATTTTAAGACTTTTATGTCATAGGATGAGAAAAAATTGGAAATTTACCTTCTGCTAATCGTTGTTTCCATCCTTGTGCTGCATATGCAAAGAATTCATTATTTAGGGCAGAACTACTGAGGCGTAAAACTCCATCACTTCCCATCTACAAAATAAGCCAATAAAAATTAGACAATAATCAGAAAGATGTTCAACTAAGACAGAAATAAGCTGAAAATTCCAATTAAGGAAAATATGAGATTTAGAGTACAAAAGAAAGAAGATAAAGGAAAAATAAAGGGAAAGTAACAAAATAAATGGATTTCTAGTAATTAAATGATAGGAGTAAACCCTGTCACTTTTACCTTCTTAAGACATAAGACATATAAACAGATATATTTGTATGTATGAATGCACACTATATCTTATTCTCCTTTATAAACTACTTGCTAGGGAAAATTAGATCTGTCTCCCCTCTTCTTTTTTCACATTCTACCTTTTCACTCACCACGACCTGATTCCTTCCTAATGACACAGCTTCTTTCTCTACATTTTCCAGCACTCAATTTATATGAACTGATGCTGATCGAAATGAGCAGAACCAGAAGAACACTGTATAGGTAACAGCAAGATTATTTGATCTTAGCTCTTCTCAGAAAGTGATGATCTAAGATAATTTCATAGAATTGGGATGGAAAATGCTATCAGCATCCAGAGAGAACAATGGAGATTGAATGTGAATAGAAGCATACTATTTTCACCCTTTTTTTCTTTTTTTTGTTTTCTTTTTCTCATGTTCCCCCCCCCATTTTGTTCTGATTTTCTTTCACAATATGACAAATGTGGAAATGTGTTTAAAATAATTGTACATGCACAACCTATAACAGACTGCTTGCTGTCTTGGGTAGGAGAGAGGGAGAAAAGATTTGGAATACAAAAATTTTACAAAAATGAATGACCTTTTAAAAAATGAAAATGAAAATATTTACATATATTTGAAAAAATAAAATATCATCGAGATAAAAAACAAAACAAAACAAAATCCCATTCAATTCTGTTTTCTCCAACACATCACCCTCTATATTATCCTCACTCATTCATTTATCTTCAGTCTCTCTCTCTGTATTGACTGCTTCCTTGTCTGTTGTTCAATCATGTATAACTCTCTGTGACCCCATTTGGGGTTTTCTTGGCAAAGATACTAGAGTGCTTTGCCATATCCTTCTCTGTTGGAATCCTAGTGTCAACTCAACTTGAAACAAGGTGAAAACTCAAGGGTGATGTCAGGGTCCTGGTGTTAACTCAATAGAATTGATACAGTGCTTGTTGGTTCACACCTTAGAGCGAATCCTTGCAGGGTGATGGGTTGCTAATACTGACAGACAATAATGCTTGTGTTCACACCTTTAGAGAGCTCATAGAAGCAAGAAATATTTAAGTACTCATTGGAGTTCACACGGTTTAGTATGAGATATCCGAATTTACACCTCCCTTAAGTCCTGCCTCCAGAAGGAGGAGTTAACCTTTGGGAGATCATACATATGGAGGAAGCTCTTAGAGCTGGAAAGAATTTCTCCAGAAAATTGACTGGGGTCGGAGCAGAGCACTCTGGGAGGAAGCCCACAAGCCCTCTCTCTGAGGCAAGAGAGATTCATTGCATCTTCCATGTTGGGCGCCAAAATGTTGTATTCTTTTTTTTTTTTAATTGACAGAATCCATGCCTGGGTAATTTTTTTTTTTTTTTACAACATTATCCCTTGCACTCACTTCTGTTCCGATTTTTCCCTCCCACCCTCCACCCCCTCCCCTAGATGGCAAGCAGTCCTATATATGTTGAATATGTCCTAGTATATCCTAGATACAATGTATGTGTGCAGATCCAAACAGTTTTCTTGTTGCACAGGGAGAATTGGATTCAGAAGGTAGAAGTAACCTGGGAAGAAAAACAAAAATGCAAACAGTTTACATTCATTTCCCAGTGTTTTTTTTTCTTTGGGTATAGCTGCTTCTGTCCATCATTGATCAACTGAAACTGAATTAGGTCTCTTTGTCAAAGAAATCCACTTCCATCAGAATACATCTTCATACAGTATCGTTGTTGACGTATATAATGATCTCTTGGTTCTGCTCATTTCACTTAGCATCAGTTCATGTAATTCTCTCCAAGCTTCTCGTATTCATCTTGCTGGTCATTTCTTACAGAACAATAATATTCCATAACATTCATATACCACAATTTACCCAACCATTCTCCAATTGATGGGCATCCACTCAGTTTCCAGCTTCTAGCCACTACAAACAGGGCTGTCACAAACATTTTGGCACATACAGGTCCCTTTCCCTTCTTTAGTATCTCCTTGGGGTATAAGCCCAGTAGAAACACTGCTGGGTCAAAGGGTATGCACAGTTTGAAAACTTTTTGGGCATAATTCCAGATTGCTCTCCAGAATGGTTGGATTCGTTCACAGCTCCACCAACAATGTATCAGTGTCCCAGTTTTCCCACATCCCCTCCAACACTCATCATTATTTTTTCCTGTCATCTTAGCCAATCTGACAGGTGTGTAGTGGTATCTCAGAGTTGTCTTAATTTGCATTTCTCTGATTAATAATGATTTGGAACACTTTCATATGAGTGGTAATGATTTTAATTTTATCATCTGAAAATTGTCTGTTCGTATCCTTTGACCATTTATCAATTGGAGAATGGCTTGGTTTCTTATAAATTAGAGTCAGCTCTCTATATATTTTGGAAATGAGGCCTTTATCAGAACCTTTAACTGTGAAGATGTTTTCCCAGTTTGTTGCTTCCCTTCTAATCTTGTTTACATTAGTTTTAATTTGATGTAATCAAAATTTTCTATTTTGTGATCAATAATGGTCTCTAGTTCGTCTTTAGTCACAAATTTCTTCCTCTTCCACAAGTCTGAGAGAAACTATCCTATGTTCCTCCAATTTGTTTATAATCTCGTTCTTTATGTCTAAATCATGGACCCATTTTGATCTTATCTTGGTATACGGTGTTAAGTGTGGGTCCATGCCTAATTTCTGCCATACTAATTTCCAGTTATCCCAGCAGGTTTTGTCAAATAATGAATTCTTATCCCAAAAGTGAGGATCTTTGAGTTTGTCAAACACTAAATTGCTATAGTTGACTATTCTGTCTTGTGAACCTAACCTGTTCCACTGATCAACTAATCTATTTCTTAGCCAATACCAAATGGTTTTGGTGACTGCTGCTTTATAACATAGTTTTAGGTCAGGTACAGCTAGACCACCTTCATTTGATTTTTTTTTCATTAATTCTTTTGAGATTCTTGACCTTTTATTATTCCATATGAATTTTGTTATTTTTTCTAGATTGTATTCTTGTTCTTTAAAATATAAGATGAGTTCTCTCTGGGGGAGAGGGTTTCTTGGGGATGTTTTCTGGAGACAGCTTTAGTTTCAGTTACAAGTAAATAATCACCCAAAATCGCAGCTAGCTGATAGAAGTTCAGATCTTTTATTGTGTCCTTCAATATACCCTGGTTAGCTTAGAGGCCTATCTCTCTGCTTGGTTCCAAGAGCTCCCTTCCGAATGTCTCCAAATCCAAAGGTTTGTCCTTCAGACTTCAGCCAGCACCAAGGTGGAAGATGCAATGAATCTCTCTTGCCTCGGAGAGAAGGCTTGTGGGCTTCCTCCCAGAGTGCTCCACTTCGACCCCTGTCAATGTTCCGGAGAAATTCTTTCCAGCTCTAAGAGCTTCCTCCATATATATGATCTCCCAAAGGTTAACTACTCCTTCTGGAGGCAGGACTTAAGGGAGGGGTAAATTCGGATATCTCCTACTAAACCATGTGAACTCCAATGAGTACTTAAATATTTCTTGCTTCTATGAGCTCTCTAAAGGTGTGAACACAAGCATCGTTTCTATCAGTTGTACTTAGTACCTTGTTTCAAGTTCTGGCCCAAAATATCTCCTTCTAAGATCAAATCAATCATATTGAACCATGCTAAATTAGATAATTATTGTCTCTATCAACTCTAATGGCTTAACAGTTTGTAAAGATTCCAACACTTCTCCAGCTCATTTTACAGATGAGGAAACTGAGGCAAATAGGGTTAAGTGACTTAAGTCACACAGCTATTAATTGTCTGAGGTCTTATCAAAGCAATGAAGTTAAGTCTTCCTGACACCAGGATTCTATTTCTGGCATTCTATTCACTGTGGCACCTTACTGCCTAACTGGTTCCCCTACAAACAAATGACTATAAATATGTCCATGACTCCCTTATCCTCAAATAATTTTCACTTGATCAATCTATCAGCAGCAGCAATTGTCCCATATCCTTATTCTCTTTTGTGGTCAAACTCCTTGGAAAATAATCTAAAATTGTTATTTCCATTCCCTTTCCTTTCACTCCTTTCTAAGCTCTGCAGAACTCATAATTCAACTGAAACTGATCTCTCCAAAGGTACCAATGATGTCTTAATTGTTAAATCTAATGACCTTTTCTAAACTCTCACTCTTTTTGACCTCTCTGTGGCCTTTAACATTGTCAATTATTCTTTTTTTTGTGATATAAACCTGATTCTAGCCTTTAGCTTACTAATAAGTTTGCAGTGAAATAACTACAAAAGAAATCCCAGACCAAATAGGCAGTTTAGTCATCCTGAAGCTGCAAAACTTTCCATTTGGCTAAGTGAGTTCATCAGTAGTCTATTGATATCCTTAACCACATACAAGCCGGCAGAACCAAACCTGGGTTGGGGCAAACTCAGGCTAAAAGAGCAGTGAAGAAGATTTTCCTTGAATCACATCATTTTAAGAGAACTAAAAACCTGCAGGTCCTCAGATTGAGTTGTAAAAGTAAGCAGAAAAAAAGGCCAAAAAAGCCTGGTATATTCCATCCCTACTGAAAAATGGAAAATCCAGCACTAACATAAAATCCAAAATTAGTAAATAGGCTAGAAGATTGAGGGGAAAAAAAATCCTGTTATAAACAACTACTATGATGACAGAGAAGCTTAATACATAGAGAATAAAATAATGATAAAAAACACCTACAATTTATAAAGCCTCAAATCAAAATGCAGCCTGGACATGATCCCAACAAGAATTCTGAAAAGAGCTGAAGTGCTAAATGCCAAAAAAAGATTTATAACAAAAACATATGCAAATCATGGAGGAAAAATATGAAAAGAGCTTATAAAAAAGAAGCATGAAAATCTTATTGAAGAAAATAACTCCTTGAACATTAAAATTTGCCAAATGGAAGCTAATGACTCCAGAACACCTAGAAATAGTAAAACAAAGTCAAAAATCTGAAAAATTGAAGAATATATAAAATATTTTTTAGGAAAACTAACTGCCTTGGAAAATAAAGTGAGGAAAAAATAATTTAAGAAGAATTAAAATACCTAAAAATGATGGGGGGAGGGAGGGGGAGGAAGAGTGTAAATAACATAAAAGAAAACTGGCCAGATACTTTAAAACCAAAAGGCAAAGTCCATACTGAAAGAATTGGCTGATCAGTTCCTGAAACTCACAGTACATACTGTCACTGGTGTCCTTAATGCTAATTGTTGCATCTAAGTTATTAATGAGTGAAACAATTTAGTTATTTCTGTCACATGACTTCTGTTAGCCCTTGATATATATCTATATTTATGTATGTAGATATGCATATATATGTATGTAGATATGCATTATATATATAGATATGCATATATATATATGTAGATATGCATTTTATATATATATATATATATATCCACATAATATGACATAGAGAACATTGATGTTAAAGACAAGGGGTTTGTGGCATGAGGATTTGGAGATCACTAAAAGTACTCCAAAATTATCTTGCTAAGATTTTAGTCTGATCTTCTCTTTCTCAATCTGTCCATAATCTCTAAAATATACACATTATTGAACTAAATGGAAAGAATGGGCTTACTGCCCAAACTATGAAGTAGCTGGAAGCTGTGTTTTTCATCTTAGTTTTTATAGCATAGATTGTGATAACTGATTTCTTTACATGCTGGTACATTTCACTGAAGAATGTTTGTAATATTCTGGGGCTGAATATAATGGGTATAATGCCAAATTAAAAAAAACAAACAAACAAAGAACATGTGGAGGATCTCACTACTGAATCACTCTATTGACAGGAAATTAATTACTCTTTTATTTTAATTGTCAGCCTTTGAGGTAAGCATCTCTATAGTTTGTAATCTTCATCAAGTCTCATCTGAATAAATACTAGAGGACATTTAGTCCAATGCCCACCTGAACAAGAATCTTCCTTAAAACATTCTCATAAATAGTCTTCTACTTTTGTTCTTCACAATTTTCCCCCCACTGTCCACCACTTTTCCACATAATAGCAATCAATAAGCACTTGAAAGATTATCACACTTGCCACTATGTTCAACTGATCTTCATAGTTTGGAAGTTCAAAAAATTAAAAGTAGAAATATAAAGATAAAGAGTTTTTAGTTGTTATTCAAAATTTATAAAATTCTTTTAATCATGAACTTAATCATCCATAAACAAGAACATTACACTATACAAGGAAGAAAATAAAGATGTGTGAAATTGTAAATTTATTATGTGCTTTGAAAAATACATATTAAAATAAAAATAAAACAGTAGAAATAAAACTGCTCTGTTACTCTGACCCACTTTGATTTTCCTTCTGTCTATTTCACATTATCTCTGTTATTAAACCCATATGGTTTCAGAACTTTCCAATTTTGTGCTCTCAATTTGCCTATGCTATGCATCCTTTATCTCTAAATCAAGTACCCATTTTGACTTTATCTTACTATATGGTATGAGATATTTATCATCTGCCACACTATTTCCCAGTTTTCCCAGCAGTTTATTTTTTTTTTAATCAAATAGTGAGTTTTTATTCAACAAGCAGGAGTCTTTGGATTTATCAAATTTTTCGTATTTTTAAAGATCACTTCGCTTAAGATTCCTGACCTTTTGTTTTTCTGGATTAATTTTTTTTCTAGCTCTATAAAATATTTTTTAGTTTAGTTTTAATAAGTGAATTAATTAGGCAAAATTATCATTTTTATTATTAGATTGGCCTCCTCATAAGCAATGTGTATTTTGGAAAAAAATATTTTATTTAGATCTGACTTTATCTGTGTGAAACATGTTTTATAATTGTGTTCATATAGCTCCTGGGTTTGTCTTGGCAAGTAAGACTGCTAACTATTTTAAACTGTCTACACTTATTTTAAAGGGAATTTCTCTATTTCTTGCTGCTGGGCTTTGGAATATACAGAAATGCTGATGATGTATATTGTTTATTTTATATTCTGAGACTCTGCTAAAGTTGTTATTTCAATTTACAGTTGATTTTATAATTTTAGTTCAACATTTATTTGATTTTCTATGATTCTCTAAAATACTATCATATCATCTGCAAAGAGTGATAGTTTTATCTTGTCCTATTTTAATTCCTTCAATTTCTTTTTCTCTTCTTATCCCCAAAACTAGTATTTCTAGTATTGTATTTAGTAACAGTGTTGAAAACGGGCATCCTTGCTTCACCTCTGATCTTACTGGGGAAGCTAATAGCTTATCCGCATTACATGTAATTCTTGCTGACGGTTTTAGATTCTGTTTTATCATTTTAAGGAAAATTCCATTTATTCCTATGTTCTCTAGTATTTTTAATAGAGGAATAGGTGCTGTATTTTGTTAAAAGCTTTTTCTGCATTTATTGAATCATGATTTCTGTTGGTTTTGTTATTGATATGGTACATTTACGCTGATAATTTTCCTAATATTGAACCAGTCCTATATTCCTCGCATAAATCCCATCTGGTCACATAATGTTACCCTGGTGATAAATTGCTATAAACTCTTAGCTAAAATTGTATTTATTTATTTTATCAATTTTCATCATAGAGATTGGTCTATAAATTTCTTTCTCTGTTTTGCTTCTTTCTGGTTTAGGTATCAACATCTTATTTGTGTCATAAAGAGAATTTGGTAGAATTCCTTCTGTTCTTATTTTAAAAATATTCATTAATTTTAAAACAATGTTTGGTAGAATTCACTGGCAATCCCATTTAGCCCCGGAGATTTTTTTCTTAGGGAGTTTATTCACGGCTTGTTCAATTATTTTTCTCCAATGGGTTTATTTCCTCATTTGTTAATCTGGGCAATTTATATTTTTACAAATATTTTTAGATTTTACTTGGATTATCAGATTTATTGGCACATAATTGGGCAAAAAAACTCCTCATTACTATTTTAATTTCTTCTTCATTGGTGATGCATTCACCCTTTTCATTTTTGATACCGGTAATTTGGT
Organism: Sarcophilus harrisii; assembly: GCF_902635505.1. Taxonomy (NCBI): domain Eukaryota; kingdom Metazoa; phylum Chordata; class Mammalia; order Dasyuromorphia; family Dasyuridae; genus Sarcophilus; species Sarcophilus harrisii. The sequence goes on from NC_045426.1 coordinate 478,535,064, forward strand.
TTTCTTCTGTTTTAAAAAAAAATCAAATTAATGAAAAATTTATCCATCTTATTTTTCCCCCCCACAAAACTAAGTCTTAGTTTTATGTATTAGTTCAATATTTTTCTTACTTTCAATTTTTATTAATCTCACCTTTGATTTTCAGAATTTCTAATGTGGTATTCAATTGAGTGGTTTTAATTTGTTCTTTTTATAGTTTGTTTTAGTTGCATGCCTAATTCACTGATCTCTTTATTTTTGTAGGAATTCAGAAATATGAAATCTCCCCTAAGAACTGCTTTGGCTGTCTCCCATAAGTTTTGGAATATTGTCTCTTTATTGTTATTCTCTTGGATAAAATTATTGTTTCTATGATTTGCTGACTCAGTCATTTTTTAGGGTTAACCTTTTTAGTTTCCAATTAGTTTTTAGTCTATCTTTTCATGGGCCTTTATTACATGTAATTTTTATTGCATTATGATCTGCATTTAATATTTCTCCTTTTCTTGATTGTGAGGTTTTTATCTTCTGATCCATCATGAATCATTGTAACTCAAAGATACATAATAGAAAAGAAAAAAATAAATTATTAAAAAAACCAAAAATATCTTACCAAAACCATAGTTGGAAAGTTGTGCCAGGGAATAAAGATCTCCTTCTAGCAATCTTACAGACTTGAATCATCTTCCCCCCTCTCATTCCTTAATTTATGTGTCAGAATCATGGAATGAAGGAATGACAAGTTTCCAATCCAAAACTAGAAGTGTGACATACATTTTCTACACTGGGATATGGTTTTCCTTCCAGGCAGAAACTTCTTTATCAGCCTCTACCACCCTTAATATATATCATCTATATCTGAAGATAAAAGATCTTGGCCTTTCCAGGTCTATCACCAGTTGTCCTAACTTACATCTTGCCACTGAACTCCAAAAGCTGTGGAGGAGAGAATAAGGCTGATGACCCTGCAAAGCTCTGCCTTACCATCCAATGCACTTGCAAGTAAAGACATCTATCTTCACTGAAAACCACAGCACAATGATCATAAAAAAAAAAAAAAGAAAGAAAGAAAGAAAAAAAAATCATAGTTCTAGAACTTGAAAGAACCTTGGGAAGGTAATATAGTCCAAGACCCTCATTTTACAAGTGAAGAAAATGAGGCCCAATAAGGATACAACATAGGATGTTTTGTAGAAATATCCACAAAGGATTTCCACAAAAGGAACAAAGATTCAGATTCAAAACTACTCCCATTATATCCACTACATGAGTTCACTATGTCATTAAAATTAAAGTGTTTTGTAATGGGCTGAAGCTCTTGAAGCTCTCATTGCACTAAGGTCTCCCTCTTAGCACTTGAGGCTAAAAAGCAATTGGACAATACTTTATTAATATATGCTTGGAGAAAAAAATGGCCCTACCCACCCTCTCTGCAAGTTTTGATGTGTTGTATAGGAAATTTGTAAAGACTATTTGGCGGGCGGAGTGAGAAATCTAGAGACACTGCTGGCTGGATTCATGTCGCGACTGCTCTCACTTCATATCACCATTCCCCCCTTCACCTCCGCAAAGAATAAAGATCAAACATTCTCCCTTATTCTGACTCAAGCTGATTCTAATATACTCTGGGTGCTAAAGGCAGTCATCACAGTTTTTAATAATGAATCTTGCACAATGGTACAAATGCAATGTGGCTAAAAAAAGTAAGCTAACACTTCCTTCATATCAGTAAAGCACAGTAAAAACAAAAGAGAAACAAGAATCTAGAAGCTCAAGATTCAACTTTCTCATCTTCTTTATTTTATCATTTCCAGAATGAGAACTACAGAATTTAGATATATCTATTGATCTGGAGGGAATAATTACACAAATAGTGTGCTTCAATGTAATTTTTAATCCCCAAAAATGCCTAGTGGAAATTTCACTTTACTGTCAAGTGAATCTGGATACATCCTGAAAGCTGTATCAGAATTTTAGGTACCTAAATACAAGAGAATAAATGTGTTTTTCATAAATGCATGATATACCACCACAGGAAAAAAAAAGTCCTTTAAAACAAAACAAAAATTATCTTCCATAATTCCTGTCCATAGAGACAGCACAATTAAACACTAGGGCTAAATTAGACTTTGGAGAAACATGCCAATAAAGCAGTTTTTAAATACACTATTAATTTTTATGGCCTTTAAGAAACACTGTCCAATGGATACAATGTGTTAATGAGCTGGAACAACAAACATTTCTAGAAAGGTTTATTTTTCATTCTGTGGGGCTTTAAATTCCTGTCTCTCTGATTAGGCATGACTACAGTACTCATTTGAAATACAAACAACTCTTTTATAAAGAAGTCACATGAGAATCTTTGAGATGTAATTTTTCCTTTTTAATTAAGAGAAAAGTACTGGTCATACTCCATTGATTGTTTACTTAATAGTACATAAAGATGTCAAACATTGGCAAGAAGAAACTTGAGCAACTAGAACTTCAAAACACTCAACTTCTACAATGCTATCACAACAGTCACTTTTGTTGTGAACTCTGACTTTCTGAAATGCCACTATTTTAACAATTTAAAAGATTAATGTGATTTTTTTTCTCCAAACAAACTGAATAATTTTCAAAATGTAAAGCTCTATTCTCTTAAACTATAGTGAGAGCCCATGAATATTCCTTAAATATTATAACTGGCATTTCATTAGCAATTACCAAGTTTCCAAAATTTTATATTCCTTAGATATATCTTAATTTACCTTACCCAGCTTCATTTAGGAAGCAGCAGGGCCCTCAGGAAAAGAAGACTAGATTGGACTCTAAGGATTAGATTTTAATTCTGGCTCCACTCCTTCCCAGCCTCTGTGACTGCAGGAAAGTCACATAACCTATTTAGACCTCAAAAGTCCTCATTAATAAAATGATGGGGTTGGACAAGGTGATCTAAAAGTAGAGTTTCTTCCACAGGTTTAAAACCTAAGATTATCCTCTTATAAAAAAGGAAAAACATTGTGATATAGAAAAACAGTGAACTTAAAGTCAAAAGACCTGAACTGGTATCCCAATTCTACAACTTTAGAATTTAGATTTGGGATTGTTAATAATACTAAAATGATATTACAGGACTTAAAAGATATAGTAAATTATTACCTTATGGGAAAAAAGTAGGAAGCTAAGATAAATTTGTATATGCTATAGAAATAGTTGCTAGTTTCTCCTAAGTTACTTTTTATGACAAAAGTAAACATGACATGTAGTTTTGTAAAACTTCATTACTCTTAGGCTTCCTGAAAAACTGGTATCCCCTCAACCTTCTCTCTATTCCAACTTTCTGCCAATTCTCCAAGTAAAAAGTAACCTCCTCTTTTCAAAACCATCTCAAGAGAGGATCAGTCATTTATGTTTGTATATAAATTTAAGTCAATGTGTTACCCTCTCTCTCTTGAATCTGGGCCACTGCAATTTAAAATTTATCTTTGTAACTAAAGAATGAGATTCTTTTTTTTCCCCCTCTCAAAAAGAAATCTGGACAACAATGAATATATGGGGAAAATATAATCTTGGCAGTGGAGGGATCTTCTTGCACCCCTGAAATTATAATATTGAGATAATTGCAGAAACCATCTGTTCTTGGTATTGTCTAGCAACAGAAATGCACAGAAATTGTAAACAAAGAAGGGTAGCTTGTCAAAGGAAAAATTCTGGTCATCTCTAGTCAGCAAAACTGGAAAAATATTTATGTTTTGATAGGTGATATTTTTCTCTAATATGAATTAAAGAGGAAATTAAAGCTGAAGTATACAAATACAACTAATATTTGTCCAAGTACAAAATCAAAACTGGCTTTAGGAAACAATGAAAACATCTTTATCCAACCAGGAAGCACACAAGTCATTAAATTTTGACAGATTAGAGGACCAGCAAAGATAACAGCATTAGGGGGAAGCAATAAAGCAAATCTCCCTCCACAACTTCTCTAACAAAGTTCTAAGACTTGTGACTGAGAATCTAAGAAGAAATTACAAGGTTTCTTTTTTTTTTTTTTCCCCTCAGTACAACATTAAAAAACAGTCCTCAGGCAAATGAGCAAGATAGGAACCATAGAAACAAGGGTGGTCTAGCAGTGTGATTGCTCTGAACCCAAAGCAGGACATTCATGACTCAAGCCAGAAGTTAAGAACAGCTGCACAGTTAACTAACCCATCTAGGAACTTCAGCCTCCAGGCACAAATGAGGACTAGGCTGGCATTGTCACCTGTCACTCAACAAGTTCAGTTTCCAGTCCTAGAATAAGTTTAAAGCATCAATGCAATTGCTGTGTCATAGAGAAATTGCAGACTCAGATCCTGGATATTGAAATCATGTGTTTTAGTCTCCAGGCTCAAACCAGATTAGATAGGCCATAGCTAGCTCTATTACTCAAAGCCTATAGAATCTTCCACATACTTGACAAGGGCTGGATCTGTCTACTAGAATGTTTCCTGACTCCCACCCAGGGACAAGTCTGTAGTTATGTTGCCTCCCAAACTGGAGTCTGGAATTTGGAAAGTCCAGTGGGCCAGCAACCAGATCATGCCAGAGATCACACCACTTAGAGCCCAAAACTTTACTTTTCTCTGGTTTGAAATATCCATCATCACTGAAGAAAATAGCACTCAATACCAACAAAAACCAATAGCAGAACCCCAAACTTTTCTCTTTCAAAAATTTCATAGAAGCTAGCCATAATATTTAAGTTGTAATGTTGAAAGAATGAGCAAACAAAGAAAGAAGATTCACATAACAAAAAACTAATATAGTGGGAGGAAGATAATTTCTCCAAAATATCTATAAGCAAAGCCTTAAATAAAAACACAAAGTCTAACTATGTCATTTTAAATCACTAATGAAACAAGAGATTTTAAAAATTGATAAACATATATAAATAAAATATAAGTGAAAACAAAGTCATCAAACTCTTCATAAAAGAAACCCCCAAATGAAAGCTCCCAGGAATATCATAGTCAAAATCCAGAGCTTTTAGGTCAAAAAATGATACAGCAAACCATGAGAAAAAAAGTTTTCAAGTACTGAGAAATTAATCAGGATCACATAAGCTTTAGCTGCAACCACTAAAAAAAAAAAAAAAAATAACCAACAGAAAGAATATAATAAACTATTCCAAAAGGAAAAAGGATTTAAGTTTACAACCAAGAATAACTTACTCAGAAAAAACTGAGCATGATCCTAAAGAGCAAATAATATATCTTTAATAAGAGAGGCCTTCTAAACTACTCTAAAGAGTTGAGAAGATACTTATCTCACATAGAGAAGATATGCCAATAAAAAAAATCAATAAAAAAACAATATAAATGAAAAAAGGGGGAAGGGAAGGTATCACTTGAACCTAATTTTTATCTGAACTGCCCAAAAGATGGTAGAAGCCACACAACGCAAAGAATTGGGAACGGAAATGCATTCAACTTAATAGAGACCGGGAGAGTAAGAAGTAAGAGGAAGAGTAAATTCAGGGAAGGATTACCACAAACAAAACAAACTTCGCTCAGAGAGTACATTATGAAAATGGGTTGAAAAAGGGAGAGAAAAGTTGAGAAAGGAATAAGAAGCGTTTACTGGGGTCTATCTGTGAAGAAGAGAAATGATACAAGAGAAGACTTTACTGCATCAAGTATTAAATCACTGATATCGAACCAATCTTAATTAAAATTTAATAATATTTTAAACTCTGCTTAAAACTGTGAATTCATACAACTTTACCAATTATCCCTTAAATGTCTGTAACTCTGAGAGTAATAACTATTAATTAATAATTGTTAACATGGGAGAACACAGGGTTTTTCTCTTTTTATTTCCTTAAAACTCAGTATTTGTGACAAGATTGACAATGAGACATTGTTTGCAATCATGGGCAAGATCCAACTCAATTGAGAGAGCTTATTTCAAATTAAGGGGTAAAAATAATCTAATCTAGGAGAATTTTGGTCCATTGTTCTTTTCAGGCAGGACTGGGTAAAGAACATATACACAATTGAAATAACATAACAATGATAAATATGCATGCATCCCAGCAACCAAATTTTTAAAGAAAAAGTACATAAATCACAGAAGGAAGTATTAATAGAGGACCTTCAACTTTCCTCTCTTAGAGCTAGGTAAGTCTAACAAAAAAAAATAAGATAAATAGAATCATAAAAAATTAAGAGAAACTAGAGAAAATTAAATAAAAAGTGAAAGGAATACACCTTTTCCTCAGTTGTACATGGCACCTTTTCAAAACCTCACAACCAAATGGGGAAAAGCAGAAATATTAAATAAACCCTTTTTATATCACAATGTCATAAAATTTCATTTAATAAAGGATCATGGAAACAAAAGTTAACTGGAAACTAAATAATCTAATATTAAAGAATGGGTGGGTCAGAAAAAAAATCACAGAAACAATAACTCCATTAAAGAAAATAACAACTTTGAGTACCACTGCGAAATTTGTGAGCTACAGTCAAAGCAATATTTAAGGGAAAAAGCATATAATAAAAGAGAGAAAAAGCAGATCAATGAATTAGGCAGGCAACTTTTTTAAAAAAAGTAAAAAAGCTAAAAGGAAACAAACTAAAAAAGCTCCAATTAAACACCAAAATGGAAATTCTAAAAAGAAATAATAATAAAATAAAAAATAAAAAAAAACGGTTAATTTGATTTAAAAAAAGAAAAAAAAAAACAAATTATTAGTATCAAAAATGAAAATAGTGACTAGACCATCAATGAAGATGAAAACAATTATTAGGAGTCATTTTGCCCAATAACATAACAAGAAAACCAACAACCTAAGTGAATAGGATAAACCACCCAGATTAAAGAAAAGCAAATAGAACATTTAAATAACTCTATCTTAGACAAAGAAACTAAACAAGCCATAAATGAGCTCCCTAAAACCAAATTAGCATCCCCAAATGGATTCACAATATAATTCTACCAAATATTTAAGGAATAATTAAGAACAATACTATATAAACTATTTGAAAAAAAAAATAGGTAAAGGTATATTACCAAATGCTTACACTGACACAAATAGGGTTTTCATACCTAACTCAGAGCAAGAAAAGACAAAGAAATTACAGATCAATTTCTTTAATAAATACTGAAGCGAAAATTACAGCAATATATATTTTAAAAAAGATTATATACTATGACCAAGTAGGATTTATACTTGGCATGCAAAACTGGTTCAATATTAGGAAAATTATATCAATAACAATATCAAAAATCATATGAAGAAAAGCACCGAAAAAACAACACACATTCATATTTTAAAAAGTATCAGAAAATAGGAATCAAAGTAGTATCCATCTAAAACCAAAAGTAAGCAGTATCTGTAACAGGAATATGAAGTTCAATAATATCAGGATTGAAGCAGAATTGTCCATTTACAATATTCTAATTCAATACTGTATTAGAAATGCTAACTATAACAATAAGACAGGGGAAAAAAAGTATCTGAAGGAATAAAATAGGCAACAAGGAATCAAAACTATCAATATTTAAAGATGATATGATATACAAAGAGAACCCTTGAGAATCAAATTAAAAAAAAAAAACTTAACTGATACAAGTGAAACAACAATTTCAACAAAATTGCAGGACACAAAATGGTGTTTAGTCATTTCAATTGTATTCAACTTTCTGTGACCCCATCTGGATTTTCTGGGCAAAGATACTGGAATAGTCTGCTATTTTTTTTTTTCTAGCACATTTTATAGATGAGGAAACTAAGGCAAACAGGGTTAAGTGACTTCTCCAGGTCACCCTATTAAGTGTCTGAGACCAAATTAAAAATTGGGAAGATAAATTTTCATGACCAGAGCTGACACTCTTATCAGTTGCTCCTAAGTATATAATATAAACCTACATAAATCATTAGCATTTCTATATACTACAAATAAAACTCAGCAGGAAGAGACAGAAAGAAATTCTATTTAAAATAACTTCAGAACATATAAAACATTTCAAGATAAACCCAGGGATTATAGGAACACAATTACAAAACATTTTTCACACAAATAAAGACAGACCCTAAAGAACTAGAAATATTTTCTAGCTGTGTGACCCTGGGCAAGTCACTTAACCCCAATTGCCTCAGCAAAAAAAAAAAAAAAAAGAACTAGAAATATTGATTCTCATGGATAGACCAAGCTAATATAATAAAAATGGCATTTTTACCTACATTAATTTATTTATTTAAAGTCATACCAATCAAAGTACCAAAGAATCATTTTATAGAGCTAGAAAATATAATAACAAAAATTCATCTGGTAGAATAAAAGCTCAACAATATCAAGGGAATCAATGAAAAAAATGTTAAGGAAGGCACTTTAGCAGTTGCAAATTTTAAACTATACTGTATTGAGATAATCATCAAAATAATCTGGTACCAGCTAAGAAATAGAATGGTGGGTGGATCAGTAAAATAGATCCAGTATATAATACATAGTAGTAAATGACCAGAGTAACTTACTGTTTGATAATTAAAGATCCAAGATTTCAGAATGAAAACTCAACATCTCACAAAAAACTGAGAAAATTGGAAAGTAGTTTTGGCAGAAAGTAGGCACAGACCAACATGTCACACCATATACCAAGATAAAGTAAAAGGTCAAATAACCGATTTATAGATATAAAGGATGATATCATTAGTAAATTAGGGGAGCATGGAAAAATGTACCTTTCAGATCAAAGGATAAGGGAAGAATGTATGACCAAAAAAACCCCAAAAAACAGAAGTTTAGGAGAAGTACAACTGATTACACAAAATTAAAAGCTCTTTAATGCTACTAAAACAAAACCAATGCTGCTAAAATTAGAAAAAACACAGGAAAAGGGTGAGAGAGGAGAAGAAAGAAGGAAATCTCAAGTTTTTTCTGATAAAAGTCTTATTTCTCAAATAAACAGAAAACGGAGCCAAATTTGTAAAAATAAAAGCCATTTCCTAATTGATAATGGATATGAATAGCCAATTGTCAAGTGAAATAATCCAAGCTTATATGAAATTAATAATCAAATGTAAAAATGCTGTCAATCACTACTTAATAGAGAAATACAAATTAAAACAATTGCGAGATGCTACTTCACACCTACCATCTGGCTATTGTTACAGAAAAGGAAAATCACAAATGTTATATGGGATGTGGAAGAATTGTGATACTGATGCACTGTTGGTAGACTTGTGAACTGATTCAACCATTCTGAAAAGTAACTAGGAACTACTAGGAACTATACCAAAGATTAAAAATAAACAAAATCCTTTGACCAAGCAAATAACTAGAGATCAATGAGATCAAAGAAAAAGGAAAAGGGCCTACATGTACAAAAATATTTATAGCAGCTCTAGTTAAAAAAAAAATATATCAACATCATCATCATCATCATCATCACCACTACCCTCTCAAATGAACTCTTTCAAAGACAGTCTCTGAAGAGTACTGAAGAATCTATTCTACACTGTCTATTCAAAAATCCCGGAGCAACTATATGAGATGATAAAAAAAAGAATCTGTCCCTTGGAAGTTAATGAACAGAGATTCTCATAGTCAAAAAGGATTATTCTCAGTAACTAATAGAAAATATTCTACTCTGGATTCAGGATGCAATGCATCTTCTAAAATAATTTACAATACAAATAGAGCAAAATACTTTGGATAGGGAAGTAACCATACTATATTTATCAAATTAATTTGATAAAGCTATATTCTTGCATAAAAGAAAAAAAAACCAAATATGAGTTAAATGGCTAGCAGGAACAAGGGTGATCAATGAGAGATGTTTTGAATCATCAATCCAAACCCTGATATTTTCCAGCAATTACTAGAAACATGGATACAATGCTTACAATAAAAACAAAAGAATTCCTCTTTGCACATCTTCATGGACTAAAGATAATAGAAGACTGGAGAAGATGTAATATAATATAAATGAAGATAGGAGCCAAAGGGGATTGGTGATAAGCAGGCTACTTTTCTTCAAGTATTTGAAAATTTGCCAGATGGAAAAAAGAACAGATTTGTGGTGCTTGACTCAAGAGGACAGAAAAAATGAACAATGAGTCAAAGGTTCAGAGAAATTAATTTAGGCTTGAGGTAAGGAAAAATTTCTTTTTTTAAAAAAAGTTTTTTAATTTTCCAAATACATGCAAAGACAGTTAAGACAGTTTTCAACACTCACTCTTGCAAATTTTGTTCCAAATTTTTCTTCCAATCTCCCCAAGACAGCAAGTAATCCAATATAGACATGTGCAATTCTTAACATATTTCCATATTCATTGTACCATGCAAGAAAAATCAGATCAAAAGGGGGAGAGGGGGAACAAGGAAAAAAATACAAGCAAACAAATAACAAATACAAAAAAGGTGAAAATATTATGCTTTGATCCACATTCAGTCTCCATAGTTTTCTTTATGGATGCAGATGGCATTTTTCATTCCAAGTCTACTGGAACTGCCTTGAATCACTTCATTGTTGAGAAGAGCCAAATACAAAACAGTTGATCGTCACATAATCTTGCTACCACACTGTACAATGTCCTTTTTGTTCTGCTCACTTCACTCAGCATCAGTTCATGTAAATTTTCCCAGGCTTTTCTGAAATCAACCTGCTCATCATTTTTATAGAATAATAATATTCCATTATCTTCATATAACATAGCTTATTCAGCCATTCCCCAAATGATAGACATCTACTCTTTTTTCAATTCTTTGCTACCACAAAAAAAGCTATTACAAACATTTTTGTACATTTGAGTATTTTTCCCTCCTTTATGATTTCCTTGGGATATAGACCCAGTAATAACACTGCTAGGTCAAAGGATATGCCCAATTTGATATGCCTCTGGGCACAGTTCTAGATTGCTCTCCAGAATGCACCAACAATACATTAGTGTCCCAGTCTTCCCACATAGCTCCAACATTTATCATTATCTTTTCTAGTCATGTTAGCCAATCTGAGGTGTGAAGAAATTTGCATTTCTCTAATCAATGATGATATAGAGCATTTTTTTCATATAACTAGAAATGGTTTTAATTCCTTAATCTGAAAATTGTCTGTTTATATTCTCTGACCATTTATCAAGTGAAGAAAGAAAAATTTCTTAATGATTTGGAACTAATATACTTCTTATCCCTGGAGGTCTAGAAACATTAATTGGATGACCATTTGTTTAGAGGTATAATGTTCAGATACAGGTTGGACTAGATAAACACTGAGATTTCTTCCAAAGCTAAGAATCTATGGAATATGAAATTTGAGGTGTTGATGATGCCAAGAAAAAATAACACTTATATAAAAGATGAGGATTGAAAGGATTTATAGTGTCTCTATATCTTTCAAAAAGACAGTGTATCAGAGTGAAGGAATTGTAATCAGAAAGATCTCAGTTCAAATCCCACCTTTAATACTTATTAGGTATGTGACTACAGGCAAGCCAATCTCTCAGATTTGGTCAGATTAAAGATTAAGTGGAGAGAAGAATGAAAATCTTAAAAAACATAGAATAGACAAGCAGAGACATAAAGGACCTTAAAAGACCACCAAGTCCAACCCCTGCCTTATCCTAATAATAAAACTGAGGACCGAAGTAGTTAAGTGTCTTTCTCAATATCACACAGCCATTATTAGATTCCAGGTTTCACTTTCAATTACATCTTAGTCAAGAATATAAACTCAAAAAAAAAAAAAAAGTCCAAGGAATTTCTAAAAATTGTATCAACAAACATCACAGATATGCAAAAAATGCCAGCCCATCCCTTTACCAGTGAGGAAACTGCAAGCTAGAGTAATTAATCAATACAACCATTACTATTATCAACACCAGCAACAACTGACATTTTAAAAAAGCTTTCAAGTCTACAGAGCACTAAAACATCTCATTTCAGCCTTTCAATAATCCCTAAAGATAGATACTATCAGTATTAATAACCCCCCTTCTACAAATAAGGAAATGAGGCTAAGAGAAGTTAAATGACTTGTCTAGGATAACACCAGGATAAAAAATGAACCCAGGTTTCCTGGTATCAATAACATGCCAGGCTCTGCAGTGCAGTACTGTCAAGCTTGTTCATGGCCTGCCTTCCAGCTAGAAAAATAATAATTCATCTGGAAAAAAGAAAAGGTCAAGAATTATCAAAAGTATTAATGGGGGGAAAAATGCAAAGGATGATAGTTTAGCAGAATCAAACCTAAAGTCTATCATAAAGTAATGGTCATCAAAACCATTTGTTATGGCTAAGAAATAGAGTGGTATATCAGTAGAAAAGGTTAGATACACATGACACAGTGCTCAATGACTACAGTAATCTACTGTTTGACAAATCCAAAAATTCTAGCTTCTGGGATAAGAATTCGCTATATGACAAAAATTATTGGGAACACTGGAAAATGGTTATCTCAGAAAGTTGGCATAGAGCTACATCTCACACCCCATACCAAAATAAGATAAAAATGGATATGTGATTTAAGTATAAAGTGTGATGCTATAAGCAAATTAGGAGAACAAGAAAAAGTTTACTTCTCAGACCTTTGAAAAAGGAAGGAATTTATCACCAAAGAAAAAACTAGAGAACATTATGAAATGCAAAATGGATAATTTTGATTACATTGAATTACAAAGATTTTGCACAAACCAAACCAATGCAGCCACAATGAAAAGAGAAGCAGAAAGCTGGAGAAACTTTCTTACAATCTGTATTTTCTGTTAAGACTTCATTTCTAAAATAATAGAGAACTGTGTCAAATTTGAGAATATAAGTCATTCCCCAAGTGAGAAATGGTCAAAGGATATAATTAGACAATTTTCAGATGATGAAATTAAAGGCATCTATAGTCATATGAAAAAATGCTCTAAATCACTATAAAAAAATTGCCAATTAAAACAACTCTGAGGTACCCCCTCAAACCTCTCAAATAGGCTAAGATGCCAGGAAAAGATAATAATAAATACTGAAGGGGATGTGAGAAAACTGGAAGACTAATATATTGTTGGTGGAGTTGTGAAATGATTCAACCATTCTGGAGAGTAGTTTGGAACTATGCCCAAAGGGCTATTAAAGTGTGCATAACCTCTGAACCAGCAGTGCTACCACAGCTCTTTGTCCCAAGGAAATTATAAAGGAGGGAAATATGCAGCTCTTTTTGTGGTGGCAAAGTATTGGAAAATTAGTAGATGCCCACCAATTGGGGAATGTCTGAGTAAGTTATAGTATATGAAAGTAATAGAATACTACTCTTCTATAAAAAATGATGAACAAGCTGAACCAGGAATACATTATATACAATAACAACAAGATTGTGTACTGATCAACTATAAAAGACTGGGTTCTTCTCAGCCATTCTGTGATCCAAGGCAATCCGAATAAAGTTTGGAAGGAAAATGCCATCTGGATCCAGAGAGAAAAATATAGAGACCAAATTTAAATCAACACTTTCAATGTTCACTTTTTTCCTCTCTTTTTCTTGTTTTTTATTTCTCTCATGGTTTTCCTATTTTGATCTGATGTTTCCCTCCTAACATAAGGAAATGTATTTTGTTTTTTGAAATAAATGTGCAAATATAGACAAGAAAAAAAAAGAGGGCTGGGATATTCTCAATTGCTTGTATTTGGATCCCACTTAGTACCATCACTGGTCTATCATTCTTTTGTTTCAATCATTTCCTATTTTTTCATGACCCTATTAAAGTTTTCTTGGCACAAATACTAGAGTGGCACAAATACTTTCTCTAGCTCACTTTACAAATAAGGAAACTTAGGCAAACAGTTTTAAGTAATTTGCCCAGGGTCACTGAGCTAATGTCTGAATTGCTGCCTGATCTGGCATTTAATGGGAGTTTAATAAATGTTCTATCAATCTATTTCAATTCAACTCTTTGGGCCTCAGTATGTTCATCTGAAAAATTAAAGTGATAATAGTGGTGGCATAGTATTTTATAAATATGATATAAATGTAGGCTGCAATAATAGGAACCACACCCTAGGAAAACTTTGAACACTGTAGTCCACACATCTGGGTCTATAAATCAATAATTCCTGGCAGAGGAAGGGAATAAGCATTAAATAGCACCTAGTATGTGTCAGATACTTTTCTAAGTGCTTTTACTATTACATTACTATATCTGACAGCTATGGGAAGAATATACCAGAAAATGGAATAGAAATTGAACAGATACTTAAAAAAAAAAAAAAAAAAAACTCTCTTCCAATCTCCAATTTCCTTTTTCTTTAGATTTTGCTTCAAACACACCCACAAAGCTATTCCAAATAGCAACAGCAGTGGCAGCAGGCAATTTGCTGTTGATAGTAAACTAGAAGTTAAGAGAAGAAAAAATTAAATTTAAACAAGATATTAAAATATTCTCTGGTGACCCTACCCTGATGCCTCAACATTAATGGTTCTGCTAAGCATTAGGAATGGAGTGAGTACAAGTTATCATTCCTAGATGAGTCCAGATGGGAAGTGGAGATAAGGTTAGCGACCAGTTAAAGAACTTTTGTGGCTTTTACTCATAACGCTATCCACTGTATTTAAAAAGAAGGCTTAGTAATGTTAATAGTGGAAGGAATAAACCCACCAATGAAATTAAAGGTTTGGAGAAGTTAAAGGAATTAAAGGAATGGAGAAATAATGTAAGAGGGAAAAAAAATTCTATCTTTCATCATATTATCTTGCAACTGTAGGAATGACTATAAAATGAGACTTTCTGAAAGAAGATGAAGTATTATTAAAGAATATATGTGACTAATGAAAGAAATATGAGAAAATGTCAGTAATCAGAAGAGTTCTTAGAGGTACAACAGCTAGCTGTAAAGATACCGAACTCTCCATGACATATGCTACTGTTACTTTCTTAAATATATATACACAGGGATTTAAGTATACCATATGTTTTCACCCACAAAACATACATGATCTATATTACAAACAATCAAGACAGCAATCTTAGGTTTCAATTTTATTCCAATGGTAAAAGAAAAAAATATGTTTTAAAATTCCAGGTAACTGGAAGATAATTTATTAATGACAAATTCCATCCTTATAATCACAGGCAAGTATTGCTATTTGACTACAATACAGCTAATACTCAAAGATAATTTAATTATGGGAGGCTTCATTTTGTGATATGGTTATCACTTTATAAAGGGAGAAAAGTTCCATTTAGCTAAATGTCACAAGAAACAGAAATAGTCCCCTTCAGATTTTAGAACGAAGAGCAAAACATCTTTCAGGTACTATAAATCTTTTTTAAAACCACAATTTAAAACATATGGGGCAAACTCAAAAAAAAAAAAAAAAAAAACTAAACTAACTACTAGAAACTGGTAGTGAGTAAAAGCATCCATCAAATTGATATACAAAAGCAAAAAAAAAAAAAAAATACTCTGGGAAAATGTAAAGATGGGATTTTTCTTTTTCATATTATCATCAGAAAACAAAGATGTTCTTACCCCTGAAAGAATATAGAAAACCTAAAAGAACAAATACAAATAGCTGTTGACAAAATAAAATGTGATCCAGTTAATTTAGGAATTGTCTAAAACAAGAGGAGACACAATAACACTGACAATCATTCTAACATGCTTTGTCAAAAATGGCAAAGAGTTCAGTGAGTTAGAGCTAAATGCACAAAACTAAATGAAAAATGTAAATGAAATAATAAATCTGACAAAATAAGAAGAGTGTGCAGGTTGAAAAAGAGTTCAGGAAAAAATAAGATCTGAATATGCACGAAGGCATTTTAATTGCTTTCCTATCAGGCAATGTGCAATCACATTTTATAGCCTCACAGAATACCTTCTTAAGCACTTTGTAAAAATACTGATTTTCATCCTCACATGCCAAACATAAGAGACTTAACTACAACATAAATGCTTGAGAAGTAGATGTAAAAGCTAAAATAAGAAGTTTATAAAAAACAGAAGCAAAAATCTATCAGTCTGATAACTAGTTACAACTGGATATGTGCAAATTATATTCACCCTCTCTCCCAACTAAATGAAGGTAAAGGTAGGTGGGGCAATGCATCTTATGGTTAACTTTTATTTAGTCTTTGCAGGGAGAGACCCATGGTTAACTTTTCTAACTTTCTGGTAAATTTTTATGCCAAAACCCATGCTTTGGGAATGAAATATGTAAAAAAAAATTCAATAATTTAATCAAGACAAAACATTTAATTGGTAGGTTAAATGTACCCTACATACTATGTTTGAAAGTAACATTATAGACATTTGTCTTTTATTCAGAATGACAAATGGAGAGACCGCCCTTTTTTTATGTTGAAGAATTCATAAAGGAGTTAACCAAAGAATACCAGCACAATTTCTAAACTACCAGGGTACCAAAATGTTACTGAGATTATATATGTATATATTACTAATGCAATTATTATTGCCTATGGCTGGGCAATTTGTCATATTAAAGTAAGTTCCCAATATGACAAGGTTCAACACACACATATGTGCCAATTAGCTATATTCTTCTTCCATGACAGGATTGAATAATTAATTCAACCCAAGTAGTACGAGCATTTGAGTCAATAAGAATAAAAGAGTGAAGAGAGAAATCATTGATTCTTTTTCCCCTTCCTCACCTCCCCCCCCACAGTAAGCAACCTAGGAAGCCAGAACTGTTTCCTCTAGCACCTATTGCAACTAACAAGTATTTCATAAATGTTTATTTAATTGAATGTCTCTGAAAATCTATCAAGTCCCCTGCAAGCATAAACCAAGTATAGCCTTTATGGATATTATTATAGTTGGGCTCTCAGAAGCCACCTGGGGCAAGATAATTTTTATGAAAGATAAATGATTCATTTCTTCTCCACTACTCCATGGGATGCCAGTGTCATCAGATTTGGAAAAGATGCAATATAAGTTTGTAGCTATCTATTGGGAAAAAGCTTAAAAGTAATTTCTACAAATAAGTTTCCCATTTATTTAAAAAATAAATGGATTATCTTATTAGGTAATTATTCCATCTGAGGACTTATCAAAGAGTCAAGT
Source organism: Sarcophilus harrisii (assembly GCF_902635505.1). Taxonomy (NCBI): domain Eukaryota; kingdom Metazoa; phylum Chordata; class Mammalia; order Dasyuromorphia; family Dasyuridae; genus Sarcophilus; species Sarcophilus harrisii. The sequence goes on from NC_045426.1 coordinate 478,552,073, forward strand.
ATTATTAAAAAGATGGTATAATTCATTTAGTTTATCTACTGCATACATGAGAAAACCATCTTGATGTACATGCACAAAGCTTCCCAATGCATGAAATGGGATCCAAATATGAATGCTTGGGTAACCAAAAGCAAAGAAACTTTCAAAAATATATTTCTGAAAAGCAGTTCTTTGGAGCAATAAGAATAATTTCAAATAGAAAAATTCAGATCCATAAACCAAGCCCTTGTATAGCACTAAAATTTTATTTGTTAAAGAAAAATTCATAAATGACTTAAATCAACCATTCAAATGGAATATATTCAAGTGCCCTGAATATAAGAGGAGGCATCATATGGCTCAGTCACTCAGCAAACCTTAAACACAGACTGAATATTATTTTCCTTTTTCTTACTTTTTCAAATTTTATGAAGTAATAGAAGAACAATGGGTAAAATGAGATTTACTTATTTATTACTTCCTTTATCTAATGATCCAATGACTAGCAATAGAGACTATTAAGGGAAAGATAGTATTAGCAAACAAGTTCTTAAAGGAGTGGAGATTTCCTGGTTACTTGTAATTACTCTAATACCTAAAGAAGGTGATAGTTCAAACCAAGCTTTTTATTCACTGAATATAGTCACATCATAGAATAAGGACTTACTAGAAATAGTAAGATTCTGAACTAGTCTAAAAAAAAAGGAAAATATTTAGGCCTTCATAGAAAAACTTTAATAAAATTTGGAAATGACAAGGATAGATAAATAGTATTGAAAAAATTTTTTAAAAATACAATATTATCTAAATGTTAAGAATCAGAAATAGGAAATATTTTCAATGTTTTCTCTCATTATGTCTATTAATTTCAATTCAATGGAATAAAATGGAACAAGAAAGTCAGTTTATATTGAATGGGACTGATTGGATGAAATTTTCTCAGTTTGAGACTAAGTCCCATGATCTCTATTCCCAGAGTCAGAAGATAAGGTCTTGAACCCTGGGATGCAGAAAGCTACTGAAATTACAGGAAGTGATATGACCCAGAGGAAGCAGACACTACTCAATGAAAAGGCTTGAGTCTTTTTCTATTTAATCAGGTGTTCTACTTCCTGCTGATCAGGTTGGGATGCCCTCCTGGGTGTGCTTGGTTCTCTTCCTGCAGAGACTAAATAAATGCTTTCTCTTGTACCTGAAGATGTCTCTGATATCTGCTTTTAATTGGAAAAGCGGATCTAGTGTCTAGCACTCATCCCATCATACAATATCATTGAAAGTACTCCATAAAGTCTTTGAGGGTTTATTTTATAGAACTTAGAACAAAATTAATCTGGAGTCAAATCAATAAGCATTCATTAAGCACCTACTATGTGCAAAATTGTGCTAAATGTTACTGGGAAAACATAAAACAAAAACCTTACCCTAAAGCAGTTTAATCTAATTGGAAGAAATGACAATTCTTAGAATCTCATAGAAAATAATGAAAAAAGTAGGAATGAAGGAGGAATAGCACTTCAGATCTTAAACTATGTAATAAAACAGTAATCAAATCTATTTGTATTAGTTTGGAAATAGACAAGTATATGAGTTAAAACACCTAGGTAAACAGCAATCACAAATAATAATTAAGTGGCTGATAAGTCTAAAGAAATATTAGGGTTTTTTATTAAACAAGAATTAGACAACTAGGAGATGATAAAGCAAAAACAAAACAAAACAAAAACAAAAACAAACAAAAAAAAAACAAGCATTTCACTCTATACAATATAAAAACTTTCTAAAACAATCTTCCAAGAGGATTTTTAAAATCCTCACACACACACATTACACATATATAGGTTTTTTTTGGGTCAATTTTCAAATATATTGACATAGCACTTGAACATAAACTACCCCAGATCAAAACATTTCTAAAAGTGCCGCCCAGCAGAATCAATCCTTTGAATAAGACTTAGCTTTTCTTCCAGGTGAATTTCCTGTGGGCTCTCTCTTGGCCTGGTTTCTTCCTAAAGAAGAAATAACCTAAATATAAAAGGCTACTTCATTTAAAAATTGGGGAAAATGCAAATCAATATCTTTCACAACTATTGCTAAGGGAAATTTTTAAAAATTCTTAAAATGATATCTGCTTTTAAGTTATCTTGATTTTTTGAGTATAGTCTATCTTTCATTTCTTCTTACAGAACCATCCTTAGAGGAAAAAAAAGAAGGGGGGGGGGGAAATTTAATAAATCTAATGAATATATGAACCATGTTCTACTATGCAAATATATGTATACATACATATGTGTATGTGTGTGTATATAGCATTCAATATAGACAAAGACAAAGAGGTACATTTTCATACTTCTTTGTTATGGCACTTGATCATTATAATTTAATTTCTTAGATCACCCTGATATTCTATTATATAAATGTGGCAGAATTTGTTTAACTTTCCCCAAGTGAGGGATAGTTGTTTTGTTTCCAGTTTTCTGTTACAACAAAAAATGCTATTGTAAATATTTTGTATATATGTTACTTTTTCTTTTATCAATGAAGTCCTCTGAGTATATACTTACCAGTGGATCTTTGAGTTCAAAAGGTGTAGCCATTTCATTACTCTCTTTTCATAATTCCTGATTCCAGAATGACTGCATTAGTGTACAGATCTTTCATCTATAACCCACTCCACTTTCTACTTCTCTTGATACTGACCATTCCTATCTTTTGCTCTCTTTTGTCAATTTGTGAGTATAAATGGAAACTTTAGAATTGTTTTTATTTTCATTTCTCTTATTACTGATGTGAAGCATTCTTTTGCATGGTTATTAATTTATAAATCTTCTTGGAGAACTGTTAGTATCAGTTATCAATATTCTCTGACCAATCTATTAGACAATATTTTAGTCATATGGTGATCTAAATCCAATTCCTGCTAGAGTATTTTCAAGTTTTTTTTCGCCACTTCTTGTCAAACAACAACTGCTTTTATTACTATATGAATACAACTAAGACTACTACTGCTAGGTAATTTTTGTTTGGGGATTATTGAGCTCATTGTCTTATTAAGTTCAATTTCCCCCCCACTCTTCCTTGTCTGATCTAGTTTTTATGTTTTAATCAGTACTTAATCATTCTGATGATAATGCTTTATAACCCGAATTGTTTAAGTGCTAATTCTCTTTCAATTGTTTAAGTGCTAGGATATATTAGTTTTCATTATTTCCCTTGATATTCTGGAGCTTTTGTACCCACAAAAGAACTTTGTTATTATTTTACTTATTTTTGTAAAGCAGCTCTTTGATAGTTTGATTGGCAAAGCACCAATTGTGTACATTTATTGGGGCATTACCTTATTTTTCATTATATCATTTTATTGTGTTATACTAGCAATTTGAGGAAATTCTATTCAATGCAAATATGAATCTAACTTAGCATCAATTCTTTACTAAGTACTTGGTTCATAAAGACAAAAGAAAAACCACTCCTTAACATCAATCTTATATTCCAAGCTTAACCCAGACAGGAACATTGAATATATCATTAGTTCTTTAAGTTGGCTTTATTTAATGTATCTATACCAATATTATATATATTTAGCTACACTTATATAGTTAAACTGTAAACAAAGTGGGTAACTGAAGAATGACTAACAAATTGTGATATATGGAACATTACATTGTGCTAATGAAATAATAATATACCGTAAGAATGAAAAAAAAAAGAGGAATTCAGAGAAACATGATAAGATTTGGTGAAAGCAAGCTAATTGTACAATATTTCAGAGTCTAATTCTTTTTGTACAACAAAATAACCGTTTGGTCATGTATACTTATTGTATATCTAATTTATATTTTAATATATTTAACATCTACTGGTTATCCTGCCATCTGGGAGAGGGGATGGGGGGTAAGAGGTGAAAAACTGGAACAAGAGATTTGGCAATTGTTAATGCTGTAAAGTTACCCATGCATATAACCTATAAATAAAAGGCTATTAAATTAAAAAAAAAAAAAAGATTTGGTGAAAGTTGGTGGCTTAGCAGAGAGTATATGCCAGGCCTGGCATCAGAAAGACCTGAGTTGAACTACAACCTTAGATACTTAGCAGCTGTGCAACTCTGGTCAATTCATTTAACATTTTTTTACTTCAGTTTCCTCATCTATAAAATGAAGACAATAATATCACCTATCTCCCAGGATTGTCATAAGGATCAAATGAGCTAACTGTAAAATGCTTGGCACAATGCCTGGGATATAATAAGCACTATATGAATGCTAGGTATTTTAGTAAGAAGAGGAAGAGGAGGAATGGATGAAAGGTAAAATAAACAGAAGCAGAATAATATATACAGAATTATAAAAAATAAATAAAAATAAAACAAATGTGAACAATTATGTTCCCATAATTGATAACTTTTGGTTCTGGATTAGAAATTTTTTAAAAAGTACTTCCTTTTGTTGGTAAGGTCGGGGAAGTATGGTTTGGAATGGCAGGGTCACTGTATTGGTCTTAATTGTCTTTTTTTCCCCTTTTTACAAGGAAAGGCTTATTATACAGGCAGTAAGCAGCAAGTGAGAACTAAGTATCTAACTGGAAACAACATGTGATAAAAATTATTTAAAAAATAAAATTTTTTAAGTCTAATAAGTTAAGTAGATATAAACAAATAAGTTTAAATGTCCAAGGAAGAGAAATAGATGTATTTAAATTTATATAAATGGTTATGGAATTACTTCCCCTAAAAAAGAACAAACAGTAAACATACAAAAACTGTAACCTCAACTGAAAAATGAATTCAAAATAGGGAATTCTCCAGTGCAGTCTAGCTCACTTTGTTATTCATGGCTGTGTGAGCATTCGCTGCTGTGACAGGACCTTTCTGTAAATACTAAGTTGCTCAGCAAAGAAGTAAATGATCCTTCTCTACATAGGAGGAAAAATGTTATGCTATCAGTTGGGAAAGGAGGAAAGTCTGGGGCAGTTTTTCAAGGAATGGATGCATTTTTGCAATCTTTCAGACAACTTTCCTGTGTGTTGTGGTTTTATTTTGACATTTGTTCTCATTGCTTTTAATCAAATCTTCCTATTTCAGTTAGGAATCCCATCTGGCAGTCTAAATAAGGAAAAATAAGAAATCAGTAAAATTAGCTGGCCTTGAGCTTTACCTTCTCCTAAATGAAAGTATCTTCCCTAGTTTTCAGTGAGAAGAATATAGTAAGCAATAATTATACAACCTAGTTTTATAGGTCAATGTTTATGATATTAATATGGCGAAAATGTTTCTATTGATGTCATGACACATTATTTTATTTGTAGAAGCTAACATGGAGTTGGCAGTAATAAACATGAAACACTTTGGGGAATTCCATTCAGTGAACGTATATATTTAACTTAACACAAACTCTCAGCTAGGACCCAAGTACATAAAGACAAAACAAAACAAACAAACAAACAAACAAAACAAAAAATCTATTCCCTATCCTCAAGCTTACATTCTAAATATAGTAAGGAATAAGATATTTACAAGACTGATACTCAAAATTATCTTTGGTCTGCCTGGCATTAAAACTCTTTATTAAGAGGTCTTTTATAAACAAATGAATGAATAAAATGAAATGTCTTATAAGATCATAGATGTAGAGTTAAAAAGTTTAAAAAATTAAAGTCTATCCATCCCAAATTCCTATTACAGACATGAAATCCATGGACATTAAGTGACTTGTCCACAGGTGATAATAAGCATCAGAGGTAGAATCAAATCCAACTTCTCTTTTTCTACAGCCTGTGCTCTTTCCTCTCTATTCTCCAGATTAGGTTACTTAGGTCTTCATTCTTAAGAGGCCTTGGAACTAATATTAAGTGTGCTTATCTTTTTTATTATATAAATATAAAAAATATAACCATACAAATAGTATATTATAATACTCAAGAATCCATTATTTAATTTATAAAAGTAGTCTACCAATACAGATCAACAAACTGATCAATCAATAGATATTTACTAACCACTTACTATATTCAAGGCACTGTGCTAAAAGCTAGAGATACAAAGACAAAAATGAAATATTCTCTGGTTTCAAGGAGCTCACATTCTATAAATGAGGTAACCAAAGA